>NC_061076.1:1139748-1210931 GCF_021917145.1 Hypomesus transpacificus | reverse complement strand
GGGCAAGAGAGCAAGGACCAGGAGTCCCAGCTCCATAAACCTTCTGGAACTCTCTACAGAGAAGTGTGTGTGTGTGTGTGTGTGTGTGTGTGTGTGTGTGTATGTGTGTGTGTGTGTGTGTGTGTGTGTGTGTGTGTGTGTGTGTGTGTGTGTGTGTGTGTGTGTGTGTGTGTGTGTGAGAGAGAGAAAGACCACAGAGAGCAGTAATGCATGTGTGTGTATCGTGTTTGTGTGTGTAGAAGCTGGATGTTTACATCCACCCTGGGATTTGTCTCAGCAGTAATGAGAGAATCCGACACCAATACACAACTTCATAACTTCAGAAATACACACACACACACACAGTCAAACAACTCTCTCTCTAAAGCTCCTTAGTTAAAGTATCTTAACCTCTGAACTTTGTAGCTGGACTTATCTGTCTTCCAAATGACAGTCACAATAGTTATAAGCATTTTCACTCAAAACACAATATCAAAACATCGTATCTCATCTACTCTCTGTTCACCCCACGTACTCCTCCGCCGGAACTCTTTAAGAACAGCCTAATACCGTTGAAAGTTTGAAAGTAACATAGTACGATGACAGGTGACTTAGGAGCAGTTACAGTTCTCAGCGAGTTTACAGACATGATTCCACCCAAGCACAACACTACATGGCGTGGGGTTCGGGCAGGGCTTTCAAAAGCCGTGTTCCGTATAACCTTTCACGTAAATGTTCACTGACACAGCCATGCCCACGCTTGAGAGGTGACGGGAACACGCAAGGACTGGCCTACTTTAAAGGAGATACAATATTTTAACGGTAACTATTTATAATCAATAACCTAAATCGGTGTGGAAATATAAGTCATGAAATGTTGACAGACAGAGGTGTTCTTATTTACGAATAAATCAATACAGGGCAGGTGTCTTTGAATTGACTAAAATAAATAAGACGAGGTCTCGGTAATTTAATCGAGAACTTAATGAAGTTATGAAAGTTAGTCTCTCTTTTGAAGCCGGAGGTCTCGCTGACCTGATGTAAGCTGCAGTGTAAACACTGTAAGAAGATTAATCTACTTCAAGTTCACAGCTCAACTACATGTTCAACATGTTCAGCGAGCGCTCTTTTCGCTCCCCACGTACACATGAACGCTCGAGCCCCGTCAATCCTCAGGATAGCCCTGACATCTCATACACACACAACGCTGTGATTTTGTTTACCTTGTCCTGTCAAAAAGGTATTTCCACAAAACCCTAGTACTAGCCGGGTGGTAAGTCTTCGCTCAGTGCTTTGCTTGAAACGTTCCCCGGTCTCCGTCCGCGCCGCAGGCCCCAGGACAGCTGCCGCTGACGCACTGGCGTCTTGAATGTAACCTGAGAGCGCGCGCAGGTAGGATCATCACTTGTCCAAACTTCTCACACTTAGACAGCGGCGCGTTTCTCCCTTGCTCGGGTGAACAGATGAAAAGTTTCGTAACAAGAATATTAAACCATGACGGATTGTGATGGGACAGGTGTCTTCAGGAATTTATAAAGTGCTATGGTCGTCATGTCCACGTGAAATACGACTAGCCTCCTCTGCGACACACAAAACCACACTTGCAGGACACGTATCAATTAGAACTTTTTTCGACTTTTTGAATATAGTATCCTTATTTTTTCCTGTATGTTTAGTTAGTGTTTACATATTTTTTATAAAAGCCGATGTGTCTGTGTTACTGAGTCGCCTGTGTCTTAAGCTACTGTAAGTGGCCTTAAGCGATGGTTTCGTCTGCAGCTGGTCCTCAAACCATGTTAGACTAAGTGTTGCTTCATGACACGGAAGAGCAAGTGTCTATCAATTTATTTTATGAATTCTTTTGCATTTAATTAATTCACTAAGGCAATCCTGGCTCCTTAGATTATGCCTATTTACCAATATTTGGGGTGACCTGATCTGAGCGTGTGGAGAGCGGTGGGCATTTCTACACTCGGTTATTCTCTGAGAGTTCTGGAACCTGTTGGGCCAGGAGAGATCGCTTTGACGTCTTTTTATCTTTAACCTGTATATATATATATATATGTTATATCTATCAGATTATATGTCAATCTATTTGTGGGCTGCGATTTAGCAGTGTTGTAGTATTTTGTTCACCCGCGCATAGAGGCCTCGAGCACCGGGCGCGTGCTGTGCATCTGTGTGAAGTGAATGCAGACTGCAAATCTGCTGAGGGTCTGATCACCCGCCACCAGTTTCCAAAAGCCGGTTTATATTTCCCGTCGTACGTGGTTAGTTACGGGTAAGCGAGACCGTGTAATAGATTCGACACATGTTGTGGTTATGTCAGTATAACGCGCCTTGAGATTGCCGAACTGACGTTCCCAAGAGTGTGTGGGTCTCACGCCTCAGAGATTCCTCTAACTGGCACAGGTATTTGTGGCGAATGCTGAATGTTCAAATATGTATTTCTTTTTTAACAACTGTTAAATAAAATGTCCCACTGCTTAATCTTTTGGGATATCGAGTTGAAAAACTAACAGATCCACTCAACTATGAACTTCAAATAACCCTCAAAACAGCACATCCAGTGCAGAACAAGACTCTTTTGACTGATCAGAGAAAAACACATTTCCAGAAGATTCGGTCATAGTCTCTCCCTTTCTCTCACAATTTTTTTCACTCTTGTTTTCAACCCTTTTTTTTTCATTTTCCTCTCTTCACTGGAAGACACATTCTCACTATACGTTCCCATCCCGTCTCATGGGAGTAGACCTCTCCGTATCCCCCAACAGACTTAACACCTACAGTAAATCTACGGTTACTTTCCGAGGGACCGGCTGTGCCAACACTGACTTATTTAGGGTTTAATTATGAGCACCACCTACCGCGGCGACTACAAGTCTGGGACGATATGTTTTTTGGAGTTTGGAAGATGCGTATGGTTGAGATTTTCAAGATGTAGGCTATAGTTCAGAGCAAGGCCGTTATCATAATATATATTGGGGGGACACATCTACTTTGGGTCAGCCAGCAGAAACTTTTAGTTCGGCCAAAATGCAGACTATCATTGAACCAACGGTAGTTGTTGATAATTTGTCGGTAGTGAGTGAGCCAACCTTGTCACCTAGCGGCACCTAGCGGTTGTAATGGAGAGGTACACACCGCTGCTGTCTGTGTCTTTGCTGTTGACGCAGTTGACCAGAAGATAGCAGCACGCACCCACTCAGATACTGAATCTAGACTCATATTATAAGAGATTTTAACATGTTCTATAGAACTTCTTCAATCTGCACCATTCATGTGCGGACAGTGGTGTAGTCCACTGACGTAGTAAACTCGATGCCAACGAGGATGTCCCGTACGCCCTACTGTAAACAAGCAGGGTCACGTGGTTGGGGAGGCCACATGGAGAAGGCCTTATGCCCATTACTTTACACTAGACTACAACCATAAAATAACAACAAAGCAAAATGAAGGTAGATGCTTCCAACATTAAGATCCAATCCATTATCTAATCTCACTCCTACACCTCTCATCTCTTCTCCTTCACTATTTTATATTTTGTCTTCTCCTGAGGATTCCTGGAATGTGTGGAGTCTTTGGGTGTTTCAGCACACGTGTGTGTGTGTGTCTGTGTGTGTGTGTGTCTGTGTGCGTGTGTGTGTTTGTGTGCGTGTGTGTGTCTGTGTGCGTGTGTGTGTCTGTGTGTGTGTGTGTGTCTGTGTGCGTGTGTGTGTCTGTGTGCGTGTGTGTGCGTTAAGATGTCAGTGGGGAGAAGTCAGTCTTCCTGTCCTTATATAGGAAGTGTGTCATGTTGTTGGAGGTCTGGTCTCAGTTGGGACCTTCAGAACCGCTATAAAACCCTCCTCTCCTCACACAGCATCCTGAGCTCTCACACACACACACTCTCTCTCTCCCACTCTCTCTCTCCCACTGTCTCTCTCCCACTGTCTCTCTCCCACTCTCACTTCACCCACACACTTTTGCTGTAGCTCTTCTCCCACACAGCCTTTCTTTAAAGCACTCACACACTCACACACACACTCACACACTCACACACACTCAAGATCAAGAGAATGGCCCCAAAGAAGCCAGAGCCCAAGAAGGAAGCAGCCAAAGCGGCCCCCCCTCCGGAGCCAGAGAAACCCAAGGAGCCCGAGTTCGACCCCAAGAGCATAGCGGTGGGTCAAGGGTGGATGTCGCGTGTGTATGTGTGTGTGTCTGAAAATGTGTGTGAAAGTGCGGGAATGGTTTTCTGTGTGTGTGAAAGTGTGTGGGAATGGGAATGTCTACGTGTGTGTGTGTGTGTGTGTGTGTGTGTGTGTGTGTGAGAGAGAGGGAATGTGTGTGAAGGAAGAAAGACTGTGATGCACTGTAGAGACAAGGTTTACAGCACAGTCTACTGGTAGACAACTCTGTTCAAAAGAGCTTTGCCACCATTTTTCTGTATTCAAAGCCAAGCTCATCATTCCACAGTGTGTCCATGTCTTGTTGTGTGTTTGCGTGTGTGTGTGTCTATGCCTTTTTGTGTGTTTATTTGTGTCTATGCATCTGTGTGTGTTTGTAGAGTATATTTCTGTAGTTTGGATCAAGGTGTGGAACAGTTAAAACATGGTTTAGGCAGAGTGACTTTTATTTTTGCTTATCTCCAGGCATGATCTCTGAGGTTCTAGGTGGAGACACAAGTCTTCCACATATATTCATCCCTCAGAGATGTTTGAGGGAACAGACTTGTGTGGATTGACAAGACTTTGGGATGAATAAATCACATTTGTTCATGGTCCACTGTCAAGAAACTGAAAAAAGGTGGATCTCAGCTGTCTATTCTGGTTTCCTCGACTCCTCTTTCCCTTCCTTCCTTCCTTCCTTTCCTCACCTCCTGTCCGTTCCTCCTCCCTTCCATCTGCTCTGACTCCGTAAAGAGAAACTGTTGAAACACGGATGGCATCTCATTCCTGGTGGACATCCGTTTAGCCCTCCTGGACGGAGAGGAAGGTACTCTAGAGTATTGAGATGCCCCCGGGATTACAGTCCTGTACCAGGAGCTGTTAACGTCACACTGTATACATAGCACCACCCACAGAGAGAGGACGAGAAGCATCTCTCTCTCTCCATACCTCCGCTGGAGACGAGACCTTTATCCTAGGATCGCTAACGGCACCCACAGGGAGGATCAGCATACCTCTGTGTGTGCGTGTGTGTGTCTGTGTGTGTGTGTGTATTTGTGTGTGTTTATAGTTGACAGGAACTCCCATAAAGAGTTGTGGCTCCAAGAATACCAAGCCCTTGTTTCAGGAGGGACAGATTAGGGTGTAACCAAACTCTTCTTCAGAAACAGACAGCTGATGTAAGAGTCCCCTGGGGTCTCTATGCCTCTACAACACACACACACACACACACACACATGGACACACACATGCTCACACACACACATACACACACGCACACATACACACACGCATATGGACACGCACGCACACACTTACAAACACACAATTTCTCTTTGACCTTCTGATTTTGTCTTTCCTCTCCTCTCAGATTGAGTTCAGCCCTGATCAGATTGAAGGTAGGCAACCATCACAGTGATGGAGAATCATCTTATCTCACTCTTGACTCTTGACTCACTATCTATGGCAAGGACAAACAATAATTACACTAGGTGGCTATGCTGAAAGGCTAATGTTTATACATATTATAGACTGTGAATTACAGGTTATTTATTGTAAGAGCATCACCATACCTACACTCATGCACAGATGTCGTTGCTGTGGTAACGCCCCTCTGTCTCTCTTCCTGTTCTTCCAGAGTTCAAGGAGGCGTTCATGCTGTTTGACTCCACCCCCCGCGGTGAGATGAAGATCAGCTACGCCCAGTGTGGTGACGTCATGAGGGCGCTGGGGCAGAACCCCACCAACTCTGAGGTCATGAAGGTGCTGGGCAAGCCCAAACCTGAGGGTCAGTATGATTGGTCCGTTCATGCTTGAGGGTCAACATGATTGGTTGGTTTTTGCTCCGGGGCTCAGTGTGATTGGTCCCTCTCTCTCCCTCTCTCCATTGTTCTCTCCCTCTCTCTGAATCCCTCCATCTGCTCCATCAGAGATGAACACTAAGATGATCGACTTTGAGACCTTCCTGCCGATGTTCCAGCATGTGTCCAAGTCCAAAGACCAGGGCACCTTCGAGGACTTCGTCGAGGGCTTGCGAGTCTTCGACAAGGAGGGAAACGGCACCGTGATGGGGGCGGAGCTACGTCACGTCCTTGCCACTCTAGGTTTGACTCCGCCCTCACCCTGTGTCTTACTCCTCCCACAATCCAAAACTCAACTGATGAAAACAGAATATTCAGTCTCTTTGCTCCCCTAAAGTTAAACGAAATCCGAGTTTGCATGATCCGGCTGGTCAATGATATTCTATGAGAACACTGAGAGGTTCTGGAACGGTCATGGTACCTCAGAGTTAGAATGAGCTGAGCTGTGAGTTCTGGGAGCTGCTAACATTTGTGGTGGCTTGCAGGGGAGAGGATGTCGGAGAAGGAGGTGGAGCTACTGATGGGAGGCCAGGAAGATGGCAGTGGCTGCATTAACTATGAAGGTACTAAGACAACACTACAACTACTACAGTTCTACTACTACAGTACCACCACTAAAATACTACTAGTACAGTACTGAGAACCTGTCAAACAATTTATGACTTTACATTTGATTCTGTCTGTCTGTCTCCTTCACTCTGTCTCTCTCCCCTTCCCTCCCGTTCTTTATTTGTTCTCCCTCTCTGTCACTCTGTCTCTCTCTTTATCGCACTCTCATATCTTTAATTCTCTGTATACCTCTCTCTCTGTCCCCCTCTCTCTTTCAGCCTTCGTCAAGCACATCATGGCTGGGTGAAGGAGTGTCCCTATGTTACTCCAGATTCAGATGAAGCTCTCCTCTTCTCTACTGTCCTCCCTCAGGATCTCCTCACCCACATGGCTCTCTCCTCCCTCGCTCTCCACCCCTCCCCTCTCCCCTCTTCCACTGTCTAGAAAGTGTGTGTGTGTGTGTGTGAGTGTGTGTGCATGTCCTCAGACAGGACGAGGAGTTAGGATATCACTGTGTCTCTCCACGGCTAGTCTCTCCACTGTTCTCTCATCCAGAGGTCTTATTTATTGACGTTAGCTCTACGTCACGTCAACTTTTCAACAATAAAAAAACGTTTGTGTCAAACGCTGTCTGAAGTGTGAAAGTCTGTGTTACCATGACAACGGTGTCTCGGCGGCCGGAATATCTTGGATCTCTTGAGTTAGCTGAGTTAGCTGAGCTAGCTAAAGTTAGCTGAGTTAGATGAGTTAGCTAGAGTTAGCTGAGGTAGCTGAGTTAGCTGAGTTAGCTAGAGTTTGCTAGCTACCACCACAGAAACGACTCCTCGGGGCCACAGCAGAGGAGCCACTAGCTTTCTGCCATGACAGCAAGATAAAGACACATCATGGAAATGTCGCTGAGGACAGCCACTAAACCACCTCAACACACACACACAAATGCACACACACACACAAACACACACATGAACACCTACGCTCAAACGTACACACATTCATAGATACACACAAACCTACGATTACACGTACACACACACACACACACACACACAGAGACACACACAGAGACACACACAGGCACACATGCAGACATACACACACGCACTGACACACACACACCAGTTGTCTAGGTTGCTGTCCTGTGCTTTGGGTGGGATAAGAGGCCAGCTGCTGGCACGCCCACACCTCTGGAGGATTCTGGGTAATGGGGAGTGATGAAAACATTTAAACAGGTGGGGGACCTCGTCAATGTTTGGGGAAGGCTTGCAGGGAAGCTGGTGATTGGCTGGGGGAGAGAGGGGCTTGGGGCAGTGATCCTGGGGGAAGCTGGTGATTGGCTGGGGGAGAGAGGGGCTGGGGGCAGTGATGCTGGGACAGGCTGGTGATTGGCTGGGGAAGAGAGGGGCTTGGGGCAGTGATCCTGGGGGAAGCTGGTGATTGGCTGGGGGAGAGAGGGGCTGGGGGCAGTGATGCTGGGAGAGGCTGGTGATTGGCTGGGAGAGAGAGAGGCTGGGGGCAGTGATGCTGGGGGAGGCTGGTGATGTGGAGATGTTTTCGTTGTGAAGCATCCAAGACCAGTCTGTGAGTACTGAGAGCAGAGAGCATCAGTCACTCTGGAGTCTCTGGGACAACTGCTAGGATCTCTGATACTCCCAAAGCCGCTACCTAGGCAACGACACAGAGATGCAGCTGCTGCTGATCAGCACCACACACACACACACACACACACACACACACACACACACACACACACACACGGATGTCCTTCTTATAGGAGGTTATCCAAACAGTTTGTTCTGACAAAAATGTGACAGTGGTCAGAGCTTAGCTTCTCATAAACTGCCACGACCTGTGTGTGTGTGTTGACACAGGGATTCCCACAAACATGATCTTATTCACACATCCTTATTGGGATCCACCCCAGCTGCTGCTCTCTTTTTGTCTTTGCACACCAGCTTACAGAGAGAGAGAGAGAGAGAGAGAGAGAGAGAGAGATAGAGAGAGACAGAGAGAGAGAGAGAGAGAGAGAGAGAGAGAGAGAGAGAGAGAGAGAGAGAGAGGACAGGAAGACATGTGTTGCATAGATGCACTCTGGGCATAAAAAACGAATCACGGAGGCTAAAATCTCTCACCAGATGGGAGTGCAGTCAGGGCTTCCTAAGTATGTGTGTGTGGGTGTGTCACCTAATGCCAGACAATCCTCTGGACAAAAGCCTTGGCCAGTAAACTCTCCCTAACTGACGCCCCCCCCACCACCTGTCCAGGAATAAACTCTGACCCGTCTGGGCTCTGGCATGTGTGTGTGTGTGTGTGTGTGTGTGGTTTCTTGACCCTGTGTGTGTGCAGCTTCTTGTCTGTGTGTGTGCGTAGCTGTATTCTGTGTGCGTATGCGGCTGTTTGTCTGTGTTTAACTTAACGTGTGTGTGTTCCGAGGGCTGAGGGATGGCAGTGAAAGGAGCAGACAGGCGTTCCTGACATGTCTGCAGTCAGAGCTGTCTGAGGCAGGTTAGCAATCAGAGCTGTCTGAGGCAGGTTAGCAGTCAGAGCTGTCTGAGGCAGGTTAGCAGTCAGAGCTGTCTGAGGCAGGTTAGCGGTTAGCAATCAGAGCTGTCTGAGGCAGGGTAGCGGTTAGCAATCAGAGCTGTCTGAGGCAGGTTAGCAGCAGCGTGACAGGAGAGATCAGTCACACCCTGGAAATACCTGCAGGCTCTGTCTGGACGCCGGCCACACCGCACACGCTAGGGGAGGCTCAGAGGTAAGCCAGGGCGCGAGGTCGAAGGCAAGGTTGGCCAGGAAGAAAGCAGACAGTAGGCTAGGAAATAGGAGATTTGATCGACCAGGAGATGAGAGAGGGAGTCAAAACAGAACCGTTCCTTGACTTTAAAATCCAGTTGGAACTTTGTACTTCTGATCCTTGATCTTCTACTGTACTGTCTATGTGCACTCTTTGCACTCAGCTTTAGTCAAAGACAAGCGCACCCAAATATAGGCCCGCTGTGAGTAATGGCAGGTAGGGATCAGGGTAGACTAGGGTATCTCTAGACTAGAAGGACCGGGGCAGGCTCAGGAATCCAGGGTTTGTAGGCCTATGGAAGGGGGGTTGTTGCAGGGTTGGGGTGAGCCTAATTCTGACCTTGCAACTTCGACATACCACCACGTTCCTTTAGTAGTTGGAGCAACACTGCCCTCTTGTGGTACACGTGTGAAACAACACCAGACAGCTTCTCATTCTATGACCTTTGGTGTAAATCCAGCATCCTTGCTGCCAGATCAAAAAAGACAGCTGCCCCTCTTTATCTCTCTCTTTATGCCCTTCAGTCTGTGTCCCTCTCTCTTTTTTTAATACCTCTTACTTAGTCTCTTTACCCTCTGCCTTGGAATCTTTATACCCAAATTATCTTTCTCTCTCTCTCTCTCTCTCTCTCTCTCTCTCTCTCTCTCGCTCTCTTTCTCTCTCGCTCTCTCTCTCTCTCTCTTTCAACCCTCTCTGTCTCTGTTCTCTCCCTCTCGCTTCTTTGTCTTCATTTGGCAGAAACTGCATGCTCACTCTAGTGGTGTGGTTGCTAGGCAACTCCAGGGGCCATCCCCTCCCATCCTCGTGGCTCCAGTGAGACTTCTCGTCCAACTGGTGATGTAACAACAAACAAACACACACAAAGGGGTACCTGATATGAGATCCCAAATGTATGTTTACAAATGCATGTGTGTGTGTGTGAATCTTGATTAGCAGGTTTGTACAAGTGTATCTTTGTAACCCACTAGTGTAACATACCCTCAGAGCATCACCGGTCAACACCACACCCAGGGAAACAGAAATCCTCAGCAGTATTCAGAGCTCAGCGTTTTCTTGACATATCTGGAACATGCCTTGTATAAACCATAAGTCTCTGACATTACATTAGTTTGCATCTGGCATAAAACTTGCTTTGCTAGAAATTCACCAGGAATTGCTTTAAGAAACATCAACATTTTTGTTTTTTATTTCTCTTTGCCAAATGTCATTGTTTGGTGTCAAAATCCTTTCTAATGTCTAAACATTGTTGTAGGCTGCCCCAAAACACATTGTAGTAGGCTGCCCCAAAACACATTGTTGTAGGCTGCCCCAAAACACATTGTTGTAGGCTGCCCCAAAACACATTGTTGTAGGCTGCCCCAAAACACATTGTTGTAGGCTGCCCCAAAACACATTGTTGTCGTTCAACATGTTCTGGTATTACATTCTGGCCGTTTGTTGGTCCTCTAGCGCCCTCCTCCTTCTGGCTATTTCAAGTACTCTTCTCTGCCGGGGTGTGCACTGACTGTCTGAGACTGCAGCTGGATAAAGACATTACAACTCTGTCTACCAACCAGGTAAGAGAAGCCTGATTTCGTTATATCACAGAAAATAAAAATAAACGGTATTCTTGATAGTTAGAACTTCACACTCTACTTTGAAAGCCGTGGATTAACGACAAATTCGAGGTATTTCGTGGGAGACCTGAAATCCGCCGTTGTTGCTCTTCATCTCCCATTGAGCCACACTGTCTTTTCACCGTTGCCTGGGTGAGGGGATGGTTACAAAGCTAGCTGGTTCGCTAACTAGTAACTGGCTTTTACCGCAACAGGCAATGCGCATTGACCAAATCATGTGTTAATAATCTGATCAAAAGTGGCCTAGCTCGCAAGAGAAAATGTGCCATTTTGAAAAGACAGTTATTAGTTGCTATATAACTATCTGTGATTTGTGACAATGTGTAGTTTGTTATTCGGCCGTCACATAATTAAAAACAAAAACAAAAAAACAACTGAGGAAACAGCTAGCGAATGGTACAGTAGCCAGCCAACGATCAAGATGATGCACCGTTTATGATAAAGGTGTGAGGGCGCGAAGACAGCTTCTCAGTAACGTTAGCTATACGACTTTTGCCTGAATGAAGAACGTTGGTAGCTAGACAGCGCAGTTTTTCACATGGTTCGCTTCATGACAGCAGAGTTTTTCGATGTTTTTGAAGATGAACAAGTTTAGTGCTGAATCACCGTAAATTTGCGTAGTTTTCAGCCTGCGCATTGACGTTAGGATTCCGTTAAGCTGCTGTCCGCGGACAATGGTGCTGATGTTGGCGGAACAGTTACCGGGGGCGCAGGCTACGCCTTTTACTCCGGCCCTGACAGTGATACTAGCTCTAGGTCTACAGAACAACGTTTAATCGTTTTCATAAATGTTTAAATCATGCCAATTAAAGCTCTTTATTAACCGTTTAAACTTGCCAGTCGCTTCAACAGGGTGTAGGCTATTTACAATTTTCAGTTGATGAAAGTTACATTTTGATTTAGCAAACAAGTTAATTACGACGGAGTGTGCAACTCCAAACTAGTCCGGCCAGAATATGCTCGCCTTAACACTGAAAATGCAATTTATCATTTGCTTGACATAATGCTGCTTTGTCTGTGTTAGCCTGTGTGCTTGGGTGGAAAAGGTTTGGGGTTTTGAGATCTGGTTTAGATGTGGTAGATTCAGACACACAATCTCAGTCAATTTGAAATCCGTACTACTATGGATTTCTTAGCCAGCTTTAGTTTCTGATAGTCTCCAACATAGCTTACGAGTGTTTCACGTTGTGCATTAGACATGAGAGACTGTCCCTGGTCGCGGACACACCTTTTCATTGCAATGTGTGCGACGCCGCGGGAGATCCTACCTACTACCCAGTTTCCCGTTTCACCTGACATCTGATTGATGGCGTTCACCCTATTATTGAGCCTTTGTTATTAGGAAATCATTTTGGCTTAAAAAATGTCAATTGAAATGCATCTAGCAGGTCTTCCGCTCTGACTCCACGCCCATCTTGTGAGCGTGCGCTGGTCGCTAGGCCGCTGTGCAACGGTTGCTAGGCTGAACGAGAGCACAGTTAGATTAGCCTAGTCGTTCCTACCTAACAAATTGGCATTGCTTTCTAAAGAGATCCAAAAAATCCCCACACGATTAGTTTAAATGTTTTTCTTCAGGCCCGAGTGAAGTCAGGCCCGAGTGAAGTCATTATTGTTTTGATGTTGATAAGTAATCAAACAGATCAAGTATGTTTGAATCAGTGTCGAAACGTGACGGACCAGGTGTTGTGCTAATTGACTACAGTAACGGAGTCTTACATCCGTCTAATCATATTCCTGCAGCTGTCTGCCTAACAGATACTAATGGTCTATTCAGCCGTGGTGTAATGTGATTAAAGTGACCACTCTCTGGCGGAAGCACATGTGCAGCGTGTGTAGCCAACAAGGCTAGCCGCGGGTCTGGGACAGGGTACAGCCTGCCGCAGCAGAACGCAGGCGCTGTGAGATGTTACCGTATCAGTATTAAAATGAGGCTGACATGTAGACTTCTGTGTTTATTCACGAGATGAGTAAATTGGTCTACAACAGTCCTTTATCTCCACCACGTCTCCATTTGCATAGACCAGGATGGAGTAAGTGACACACATTTCTCATCCTTCTATTCACCTCTCATCATCCCTCTATCTGTCATGGAGATAGAAGTGATAGAAAGAGGAATATACTTTTTTGAATATTCATGCTTTTCAAAGGAATTGAACATTTTATCTACATGCATCCGGCCTGTATAACACTAGTCCTGTGTTTTACAATCTCTGCCCTGAACTTTCCCTTGGGGGAGGAGGGAGGGAGAAGAAACAAGTAGGAAGTGTTGTGTGAAACAAAGGATAGATGTCGTTTTGTGATCTAGTTTCTTACCCATCTCTCAGCCAGGACAGGGCTTTGGAATCTAGGTCAGAACTGCACACTGAGGCCATCCTTGGAAAACACACACACACACACACACACACACACTTAATACACACACACACTTAATACACACACTTGGAGTTGAGATGGAGGGCTGTAGTGGAGGGGTGTGCCAGGGGTAGTCTGAGAGCATTAGTGATGACTGACAACGTCTTCTCCTTGACCTAGGACCACTAAGGCTCAGGGGACAGAGAGGGAGAGACAGGGAGAGAGAGAGAGGGAGGGGAAGAGAGAAGGGAGGAGAGGTTTTGCGGGCCTGGATGTCACAGTGACAGCTCTCTTTAAGTCTCTCCAGCAGTGACACTAACACTAAGAATCACACTGTCTCCCTCACAGGTCTCTGAGCTGCCCTAAGTTTCCAACAGACATACAATAGCCTAGCTTATCTCTCACTGCCTGTCTGCAGTATTATGAGAACTAGTAGCTAGTTAGTTAATTGTCAGTTCTCAGACTCTTCTGGATTGGCTAGCTTCATTACAGGCCCCTCCCACATACACCCTAGCTGCTAGCTTCATTACAGGCCCCTCCCACACTCACCCTAGCTGCTAGCTTCATTACAGGCTCCTCCCACACTCACCCTAGCTGCTAGCTTCATTACAGGCCCCTCCCACATACACCCTAGCTGCTAGCTTCATTACAGGCTCCTCCCACACTCACCCTAGCTGCTAGCTTCATTACAGGCCCCTCCCACATACACCCTAGCTGCTAGCTTCATTACAGGCCCCTCCCACATACACCCTAGCTGCTAGCTTCATTACAGGCCCCTCCCACACACACCCTAGCTGCTAGCTTCATTACAGGCCCCTCCCACATACACCCTAGCTGCTAGCTTCATTACAGGCCCCTCCCACACACACCCTAGCTGCTAGCTTCATTACAGGCCCCTCCCACATACACCCTAGCTGCTAGCTTCATTACAGGCCCCTCCCACACACACCCTAGCTGCTAGCTTCATTACAGGCCCCTCCCACATACACCCTAGCTGCTAGCTTCATTACAGGCCCCTCCCACATACACCCTAGCTGCTAGCTTCATTACAGGCCCCTCCCACATACACCCTAGCTGCTAGCTTCATTACAGGCCCCTCCCACATACACCCTAGCTGCTAGCTTCATTACAGGCCCCTCCCACACACACCCTAGCTGCTAGCTTCATTACAGGCCCCTCCCACATACACCCTAGCCGCTAGCTTCATTACAGGCCCCTCCCACATACACCCTAGCTGCTAGCTTCATTACAGGCCCCTCCCACATACACCCTAGCTGCTAGCTTCATTACAGGCCCCTCCCACATACACCCTAGCTGCTAGCTTCATTACAGGCCCCTCCCACATACACTTTAGCTGCTAGCTTCCTGATGACAACACCTGCTGTCCTACATGGATGGATGAATGGATGGATGGCTGGATGGATGAATCATGGATCAAGTGCTGGCTAAACACATTTTACTAGTAAGAATCAAGCAGTATGCCAGTTGTCATGGCTACTATCTTGCCTATATCTGTCCCTCCTCTCCTGACCCCTCCCCCAGAGGGCTCTCATTTGCCAGGCAGACCTGCACAGTCTACTGGTGAATCTGCATCAGATCAGATGTCACTGTGACCTTTCACCTTTAACCCCTGTTTCTGTCATTCTATCCGCGATTTGTCATTCCCCTCTGTGTGCTTGTCTCCCTCTTTATCCACCTCTCTTCCTTCTCTCACTCCTCTCTTTATCCACCTCTCTTCCTTCTCTCGCTCCTCTCTTTATCCACCTCTCTTCCTTCTCTTGCTCCTCTCTTTATCCACCTCTCTTCCTTCTCTCACTCCTCTCTTTATCCACCTCTCTTCCTTCTCTCGCTCCTCTCTTTATCCACCTCTCTTCCTTCTCTCACTCCTCTCTTTATCCACCTCTCTTCCTTCTCTCACTCCTCTTTTTATCCACCTCTCTACCTTCTCTCACTCCTCTCTTTATCCACCTCTCTTCCTTCTCTCACTCCTCTCTTTATCCACCTCTCTTCCTTCTCTCGTTTCCTTGCTGTCTCTTCTCATCCTGCTCTCTTTTCCCTCCTCCCGCCTCCCCTCCTCTCCACCCTCTCTGTTCCTCTTTAATCCTCCCCTCCCCCCCCTCCCCCCCTCCCCCCTCCTCTCCTGTGTTGCTGCATCATGGTGTTGCTGGGCGTGTCCTTCACACTGAGCATGCTCCACATCCCTGCAACACCGCAGGCATGGCACATGGCTTCATCTCTCTCCTCTCCGTCTCCTCCCCGCTCTCCTCAGCGCTTCCCTTCTTCCCGTTCGACATCCCGCCAGCCTCTCTCTCCCTTCCTCCAGGACTGCCTTTCTCTCTTCCCTCTCTTCCTCCCTTCCCTGTCTGTCACTATCAATCTCTCTCAAGTCCTTTTCTCCCTACCTACCTCCCTCCCTCCCTCCCTGCCTCCCTCCCTCCCTCCCTCCCTCCCTCCCTCCGTCATCCCCTTTCAGACAGCCACTCCCCGTTCTCTCCTCCAGACTCGTCCCTCTAAGCTGTACGCTGTGTCCTTGCTCTGGTCTCTTTCTTTGTTTTTCTCTTTTATCTCAATTCCCTCTCTCTTTTTGTTTCCTCTCTCCTCCATCTTCCATCTGTCTCTCATCTCCCTTTTTCGCCCTCTCTCTCTCCCTGCCTCCCTCTCTTTTTCACTTCCCCCCCCCCCCCCCCCCCCCCCTCTCTCTCTCTCTATCTTCTTGTCTCTCTCTGTTTATCTCTCATTGGCCCTCCCTAGCTGCCTGGTTATTTTCTATCCTGTGTTTCTCAGTAAGCCACTAGGTTAGAGTGCGCTCGATCAATTTGTGTTTGTAAGGTGCTCCCCACTCCACATTTCTCTCGCGCTTTCCCTCCTCCCACTCTCTCTCTGTCTCTCTCTCTATCTCCCTCTCTCTCTGTCTTTGTCTCTCTCCTCCCACTCTCTTCTCTTCTCTCAGGCAGAGACCATCAGCCCTCTCTTTCTCTCTCTCTCTCTCTCTCTCTCTCTCTCTCTCTCTCTCTCTCTCTCTCTCTCTCTCTCTTTCTCTCTCTCACTGCTCCCACCCTCCCCTTTCTTCCCCTGCTCTGCTTGTCTGCTACTTCTCTGTCTGTGTGTGTGTGTGTGTGTGTTTGTCACCAACTGTGTCTGTGTCCTATTCTCTGTGTGTGTGTGTGTGTGTGTGTGTTTGTCACCAACTGTGTCTGTGTCCTATTCTCTGTGTGTGTGTGTGTGTGTGTGTGTTTGTCACCAACTGTGTCTGTGTCCTATTCTCTGTGTGTGTGTGTGTGTGTGTGTGTTTGTCACCAACTGTGTCTGTGTCCTATTCTCTGTCTGTGTGTGTGTGTGTGTGTGTTTGTCACCAACTGTGTCTGTGTCCTATTCTCTGTCTGTGTGCGCTGCAGAGAAGCTGGGTGAATATTAAGTAGTCTGGCTGTCTTGTTGTGGGAGCTGGCTGTTCACAGGACATGCTGCAGGCCTGCAGTTCCCTACAACTCCTCCCTCTCCCTTCAGCTCCTCCCCCTTAGCACCAGCCCCACCCCCTGACAGGCTGCAGGTCTATGATGCAGATAAACCATCACAGCTGATGAGGCAGGCAGACAGACAGACAGACAGGCAGACAGACAGGCAGGTGGGCAGACAGACAGACAGACCTCAGGCATGTCCTTCAGCCTCTATTCTTCTGCAGATTAGATAAGTACTGGGCACATGGCCCTTTGGCAACTTAAACAGTGTGTGTGTGTGCGTGCATGTATGTGTGTGGTCTCGTGTCGATGCTGGTGGTGACATGGGGATCAGTAACCTCATTAACACCTGGAGTTGGAGCATGCTCAGTGTGAGGCTGGGGTCAGTGTCCAGGCCTGGCAGGGACACAAAGAGGATGACCCCTGCTGGGTAACCCTTATGACCCCTTATTAACCCCTCCACCGACTCCTCCTCCACAGCACTCTTCCATGTCTGGCGGATGTTTTAAGTGCTTTTAGACTCTTAACCAATCTGGTTCTTAATTTGTTATTGTGTCAATAAAGTGTTGTTGACGTGTCCTTGACTGGTTTAGCTGTGTCTCTAATCTGTCTGATCAGCAAACTGCTCCCAGCCCTCCTCTCTCTCCCCTGCCCTCCCCACCTCTCTCTCTCTCTCTCTCTCTCTCTCTCTCTCTCTCTCTCTCTCTCTCTCTCTCTCTCTCTCCTGCCCTGCCCTCCTATCTCTGCCTTTCCCACCTCTCTCTCTCTCTCTCCCCTGCCCTCCCCACCTCTCTCTCTTCCCCCTGCCCTCCCCTCCTCTCTCTGCCTTCCCCACCTCTCTCTCTCTCCCCTGCCCTCCCCTCCTCCTTACCCCCTGCCCTCCCCTCCTCTTTCTCCTCCTTCCAATCATTAAAATAATCAAAATCAATATTTTGAGATGAAAATCTCTTAGATGTAGTATACTGACCTCAACTCTACCCCCTCTTGTCTCCTCACAGCCTAAACTCACTCTGAGATGGATCAACACCAGGACTCCGCCCCCAGCCTAGATGGCCACGCCCACCAGTTCAACTCCGGGGAGAGTGTGGGTGTGGCCCCAGCAGTAAAGGAGGTGGAACAGGAAGTGAAGAAGAACGGGATGCCAGACTCACATGTCAAAGGTCCGGAAACTTCTTTACTCCAAAGATTCTAGAACTCTTGTTCTTTCTGCATGGCACATAGAACTCTTGTTCTATCCCCAGGGTACATACAACTCTTGTTCTATCCGCAGGATACATAGAACTCTTGTTCTATCTGCACGGCACATAGAACTCTTGTTCTATCCTCACGGTACATAGAACTCTGGTTCCACTGCCCAATTTTTTATTCCTTATTTATTGGCTGGCTGCCTGGCTGCTGGCTGACTAGCTGTCTGCTGGCTGACTGGCTTGTCGGCTGACTAGCTGTCTATTGGCTGACTGGCTCGTTGGCTGACTAGCTGTCTGCTGGCTGACTGGCTCGTTGGCTGACTAGCTGTCTGCTGGCTGACTGGCTCGTTGGCTGACTAGCTGTCTGCTGGCTGACTGGTTGGCTGACTAGCTGGCTGGCTGCTCACAGGGCAGGGATGAGGGGGAAAGAGGGTAAAGGCAGTCATGTTAGCTTGGCTCCGTCATGTTAGCTTGGCTCCTGCATGTCTACTGACTAGCTGGTGCTGAAGAAACCCCCCTAGAAGCTCTTTTCACGTTCGTTAGTTGCTGCCCTTGCTTTATGCTTGTAGATAGTCGTGTGTGTATGTGTGTGTGATAATGCTGTTAGCTGCAGTGTTAATATTTCATGAGCTCTCAGCTCATTATGCTATACTAGACTCCTGGAATGAGGAATGAACCAACAACGATAATTTCCTGAAACCTTATTTCCTGATGGACTTCTCTCAATGCCGAGCTAATCTTTTTTTTCTTCTCTCTCCTCCCATTCTTTTGTCCTCCATCTCATTCACCTTCCTATCGCCTCTCTCTCTCCTCTTATCTCTCTTCTATTCCCTTTCGTCCTACACCTGACCCCTGACCTCTGACCTGGACAGTACCTGGAGGGACGGCCGCTGCAGGTGAAGGTACGGTGAAACCTCAAGAGACTCCTCCAGAGTCCAGAGCGGACACACACACACACACAGTAACAGCTTCAAACTCCATTCACACACACTCTTAACATCCTCAGATCCAGGATCAGAGCATAGTTTGTCCAGTTTGAAAGAACCGCTGTGTAATTGATCTGACCCCCCACCCCAACACCACCACTTAGCTGTTTGGATCTCCAGCCATGCAGGCCTCCTTAAAGAGAGGGTCACTCTCATCCTCATTAGAGGCCAGTAGATGTTATTGACCCGGTGATGAGCTATGGAAGTATTGATGTTGTGTTTGACAGGGTGTCTGAAGCACTCATCATGGCTGTTCCCCAGTGTCGCAGTAGAGACTGGAAGGGGCAGAGCAGAGCTTCTAATGGCAGGGTGGGTCTAAGACCAACACTCTCCTGTCAGACATGAGGAGAGATCGGAAGAGATACCAGACATGTAGAGAGATCGGAAGAGATACCAGACATGTAGAGAGATCGGAAAAGATACCAGACATGTAGAGAGATCGGAAGAGATACCAGACATGTAGTAAATTAGGTAGAGATAACAGACTTGTACATATACATGTATATACTACAGATTGTGGGGAGATGAGATGAATAATCTAGAGATATGTAGAGATAGGTAGATATAGCACACATGTAGAGAAAGGTAGATCTAGCACACATGTAGAGAAAGGTAGATCTAGCACACATGTAGAGAAAGGTAGATATAGCACACATGTACAGAAAGGTAGATCTAGCACACATGTAGAGAAAGGTAGATCTAGCACACATGTAGAGAAAGGTAGATCTAGCACACATGTAGAGAAAGGTAGATATAGCACACATGTAGAGAAAGGTAGATCTAGCACACATGTAGAGAAAGGTAGATCTAGCACACATGTAGAGAAAGGTAGATCTAGCACACATGTAGAGAAAGGTAGATCTAGCACACATGTAGAGAAAGGTAGATCTAGCACACATGTAGAGAAAGGTAGATCTAGCACACATGTAGAGAAAGGTAGATCTAGCACACATGTAGAGAAAGGTAGATGTATCAGATATTATGTCTCACACAGATGAGGTTATCCATGCATACCTGCTCGGTGCTAGGTATTGTATGACCACAGACAGAGAGGCATGCAGACAGACAGGCAGATAAACAGACAGACAAACAGACAGACAGGCATGCAGACTGACAGATAAATAGACACAGACAGGCACACAGACACTTATTCAGCTTTCTGGCCCATTCCCTGCCCAACCCAGCGATACTGCAGTAGAACCTATCAGCTAATGTACCGGTCTGCATCCCCCCCTCCTCTCCCCAAAGAAAAAAATACATTGATTCATCGTCATGGCAATTCATTAATCGCATAGTGTTTCCCGCACTGGTGCCAGAGCGATGCTGTGTAGCCGTGACGACAGTGCTGGGCTGTGTGTTCTGGTGTGTCTGGGCCGCAGTGTGCCTGGTGTAGACGATGCTTCTGTAGAAGTCGTGTTTCTGTGTGTCTGTGGCCCATCATCATACAGTTCAGCTTGTCCTGTCTTCTAAAGAGCCTGTGTTTGCTGTTGCATTAGAGCGATGCAAGGCTGACCCTGGCAAACTGAGCTCCTGACCTATCAGGAGATCTAACCTAACCCCAGGAAAGCCGCACTGATTGGTTGGTTTGGTGTTTCATTTGTGGGATTTGCTTCCTTCCTGTCGATGCCAGCCAATCCTGCGGTGTTTGCCCTGTGTGCTTCTGTCACTGCTTCAGTTCTCCTCGGTTTCTTTGGGTGTGTGGGTGCACGTGTGTGTGACTGAGTGTGTATTTGTGTGCACGTGTGTGTGAAAGTGTGTGTCTGTTTGGAAGTCCAGTGACAGTTGTTAATCCCACAGTCTGTCTGTCCGTCCGTCTCTGTCTGTCTGTCTGTCTCTGTCCTCCTACCTCTGCCCCTTGTATGGCCAGACCTCAGCCCCCAGGACAGCCTCATGAAGAGGCCAGCCTCTAATGGGAGGCCCTGCATCAACGGAGGGAGCAAGGAGCAGAGCGAGGATGAGGAGGAGGAGGAAGAGAGGGGTGGGCTGAGAGCAGGGTCTGTAAGCCCCAGGAAGTCCCCCTCAGCCCCCCTAGCACCCAGGCTCCCCTCCCCTCAGACGGGGGGGCAGGAGAGGTGGGAGGGGGGCACCAGAAGCCCTGGAGAGCACCAGGAGCCTGGGTCTGAGGAGGAGGACGAGGAGGAGGAGATGAGGCGCAGTGCCAACCCTGCTCACCCCCACGCTGAGACAAAAGTGAAGAGGGGGGAGGATGAGGAAGACGACGAGGAGAAGGAGGAGGACGAGAGAGAAGAGGAGAGAAGGCCGGAGGCTCCAGTCATACCTGCCCTGTCGCCTCACACCCAGCCCAGCCCTGACCAAGAGGAGGAGGAGATGGAGCGCTGTTCTCCTGGCATCACCCTGTGTCCGGAGGAGAAGAAGAGAGTGTTGTCATTTGACTACAGAGAGCCGTCTCCCTCTCCACTGTCCCCTGCTGCCCCGGGCGTCCTTGTCACCCCCCCTGAAAGCAGGAGCCCAGACTCGCTCCGAGCCGACCCTGGCTCCCCCTTCTCCCCCAGCGCCGCTGGAGACCCCAGCCAGGACAGCCAGCTCCTCCCACGCAGCCCCACTCAGGAGGAGCAGGAGGAGGAGGAGGAGGAGCAGGAGGAGGAGCAGGAAAAGGAGGAAGAGGAGGAGCAGGAGGAGGAGCAGGAGGAGGAGGAGATGGCTCCACCCTCGGTCCCACCCCAGGTTGATCTGTCAGAAGAGGAGGAGTCTGAGCAGGAAACTCCAGATAAGACCACACCCACTCTGGAGAAGACCACACCCATTGTGGAGAAGACCACACCCACTCTGGAGAAGACCACACCCATTGTGGAGAAGACCACACCCACTCTGGAGAAAACCACACCCATTGTGGAGAAGACCACACCCATTGTGGAGAAGACCACACCCACTCTGGAGAAGACTACACCCACTCTGGAGAAGACCACACCCACTCTGGAGAAGACCACACCCACTCTGGAGAAGACTACACCCACTCTGGAGAAGACCACACCCACTGTGGAGAAGACCACACCCGCTCTGGAGAAGTACCTGGAGTCCACAGAGGAGACACTCATCACTCAGAACCTAACTGCAGCCAGGCCTGCAGACACCAGGGCTGTAGACACCAAGGCTGCAGACACCAAGGCTGCAGACACCAGGGTTGCAGAGAAGAAGAACGGGAAGCCAGTGAAGGCTGAAGCTTCTAAAGCTCCTCCCTCTGCAGCCAAAGGCCCAATCAGGAAAGAGAAAAAGAGTGTGGCCTCCGCTGCCCCTCCCCCCAAGACAGCCGCAGCCAAACCCCAGAAACCCCCCCCTAAAGAGGCTGCCCCAGCGAGAAAACCTAACGCACCCGGTCCCCAGGTCAAAGGTCTGTGTTCTGTTCCTATCCTAACTCACACCTCCCTCCCCTCCCTCCCTCCCTTCCCAGATGTGTAGTTCGTCACTAGAGCCACAGCCCCCCCCCCCCCCCTCCCCCCCTAACGTGCATCGTCCACTATGGAGGGGGTTTGCCTGTAGACACTCTGGTCTCTCCCTGCTGTCTGCCCACCTCTTCCAGCCTCTCTCTCTTCCAGCCTGTCTGTCTCTCTGTCTCTCTCTTCCAGCCTGTCTGTCTCTCTGTCTCTCTCTTCCAGCCTGTCTGTCTCTCTCTTCCAGCCTGTCTGTCTCTCTCTTCCAGCCTGTCTGTCTCTGTCTCTCTCTTCCAGCCTGTCTGTCTCTGTCTCTCTCTTCCAGCCTGTCTGTCTCTCTGTCTCTCTCTTCCAGCCTGTCTGTCTCTCTGTCTCTCTCTTCCAGCCTGTCTGTCTCTCTGTCTCTCTCTTCAAGCCTATCTGTCTCTCTGTCTCTCTCTTCCAGCCAGCCAGCCAGCCTGTCTGTCTCTTTCTTTCAGCTGTGTGTCTCTTCCAGCCTGTCTGTCTCTCTCTTCCAGCCAGCCTGTCTGTTTCTTTCAGATGTGTGTCTCTTTTAACCTGTCTATCTGTCTGTCTTTCTCTATCAGCCTGTGTGTTTGTTTGTGTCTGTGATTGTGTCTGTGACTAACCCTAACCCTCTGGACGTGATGTCAACAGTCTGCATGAGGAGCATGCTTATTGGTTGTAGTTGTGGATGTTTGTGCTGCATGTCCACCATTCCCCCCACCTCTCACCTTGTATTCTGACACACACACACACCCTGCCTACTGTATCATGTTCCATGTAGCGTGTATGTCAGCAGGCTGTGTCAGCGGTAAGAGAATCCTCTAGGTCGTTTGACTAGAGGGTCTGTTTCCTTACTGCAGTGCATATATGATAGACTGTACTAGCTACACGCACACACACACACTCACATACACACGGAAACACACACACCTGCCATTCTCCGCTAATCAATACAGAGCAGGGAGCTCTCTCCCAGTGCTGACCATGAGAATCCTCTAACCCCGTCTGTCTCCCTCACCAGGGACCTCT
Organism: Hypomesus transpacificus; assembly: GCF_021917145.1. NCBI lineage: Eukaryota > Metazoa > Chordata > Actinopteri > Osmeriformes > Osmeridae > Hypomesus > Hypomesus transpacificus. The sequence goes on along the minus strand of NC_061076.1, from coordinate 1,187,582 downwards.
ACCAGTAACCACCCCATGGTTCCTGACCACTCCATTACTGGGAACCAGGACTAAGGAGTCTATCAAGGTCGCTCTTTAAAAGAGCACCTTTAACGAACGCATGTCAATTATACATGAGTGTGAGAGAGATAGAAGGGAAAGCGAGGGAGAGTGGGAATGGGAGAGAGGGAGGAGAGAGAGAGGGAGAAGAGAGAGAGGGTGAAGAGAGAGAGGGAGAAGAGAGAGAGGGAGAAGAGAGAGAAGGAGAAGATAGAGGGAGAAGATAGAGAGGGAGAAGAGAGAGAGGGAAAAGATAGAGAGGGAGAAGAGAGAGGGAAAAGATAGAGAGGGAGAAGAGAGAGACAACGAGAGAGGGAGATAGAGAGAGATGCTCTCGTCTCCCACTGATCCAACATACCTGAACATCAACAGTCTGTCACCTCACCACTGACCAATCACACGCTACCATCTCACTACCCACACCACACTTCTTCTTTCTCACCCAGTCACAGGCAAGAGATGAGTCGGGGGAGACGGACGCAGGGTCGTTGAAACATCATCATCCTCCTCAGTAGCTGAAGCAACTGTAGCCATCACTGAACCATCTTATCAGAGAGACAGAGACCAGAGATAGCACAGAAGAGACTCACCAGAGATTAGACTTTGGAGAGATCAGTTTATTAAAGTGTCTGAAAGTTCCTCAAATCCCAGTAATGCCATGTCATCTCCACACAGAGGAGTCATTAGACCCAGCCTCGGCTTCTAAAGGAGTGGGACCGTGCTAATGTAGCTTCCACTTGTCAACACTGTCCTTCTAAACAGAGACAGGGCCTGACAACCATACTCCAGTGTAAGACAATCAGCCTCTAGCTATCAACACACACACAATCACAGACTAGCTCCCGAGGATCGCGATCCGTCGTGACTTGACGTGTGTACGGTCTACATCAGCTGAGTGAAAGCAGAGAGACCACAGACCCACACAGCCTGCTGTAGGAGTGGGCCTGGAGTCACACTGAGACAGAGAGGGGGCAATGTTTCATACGATGCAACCACTAAGTGTCACCCCTCCCCTCCTCCCCCCTCTGTCCCCTCAGCCAAGGCTGCAGCAGGAGCAGGAGCAGGGAAGACTGCCGACAAGAACACCAAGGTACAGTGGTCTGGATGCAGCTGACATCATGATAGCATGCAGGCTACGTGGCATAGCTACCTCTGCACACCTGCAAAGATGTTGTGAGGTCACCATCAGAGTACCTGCAAAGGCTTCACAGTAACATGTCACATGGCAGCAGCTGCACAGGCACACCTGGGCTCAATGTCTGACACACTCCCTGTAGACCACCACGCCGTGACCTCTATTTTATGAATGGTTCATTCAAAGAAGGTGAACTAGCAGATAGCCATCACTGTGTCCTACTGTGGTGAAGAGGTTTCTATGGAAGCAAATCAGTGACATGTTTTGAATTTTGAACAGCATTGAATACTTAATATTGAAATTTGAATACCACTGAATGTGTTGGTTTTGCAAGAGTTTAAAATTGAAATATGAATTTATTTCCCAAAAATAAAATAATAATTCTGAGGCTTGAATTTTTGGGATCTTAAATTTACCGTTCAAATTTGAGCAACCTGAATTTCTGAATCTTGAATTTTTGGGGGGGGATTTAATTGTATTTATGTTTTAATATTTAAATACATTCATATTTCAATATTAAAGAGGCCTTCAAAACCAACAAATTACATGCCGTTTAAATTTCAATATTAAGTATTCAATGTTTAAAAAATTCAAAACATGATGTCACTCATTTGCTTCCATAGGTTTCTGTCCAGATATTACTGTGTGCTGTCAGACACACACACACACACACACACCAAACACACCTAATCCCAGAGTTTTCATTCAACCAATCACTGACCAGGCCAAATATTATCTTTAATTCTCAGTTGTTTTTCTTTTCTTTTTTTTCTTTTACACTTTCAGGCTACTTTGGTTTGTTTAAGTTGGTTGCCATGGTTCCCATTGATCATGTATTGTTTGCTGTTTCAGATTGAGTTCAACCATCGTTATTGAAGAGTGTTTTCTTCCCAGTTCTGTTTTCTTTGTGTTTGATCACACATCCTCTCTGTCACCCCACTGTAAGAGCCCCCTGCCCCACACTAGCAAGGCCGCGGTCTCTAAGCGACCAGCGCCGATCCAGCCCAGCCCCTCCCGCCTCCCCCCCTCGTCCTCCTCCCCACTGCCCCCCTCCTCCAGGCCCAGCCCCCTAGCTAGACCAGGCAGCACAGGGCCCAAGGAGCACAGGCCTAGGGTACGTAAGTAGCACACCTGCAGAACCACAGTTCTGTGTTCTGTGTGTGGAAACACACGCACACACGTGCAGTTATGTACACGGACGCAAACACTAGCCCATACACAAACACTCTCACACACACACACACACACACACACACACACACACTGGAGTGTGTTGTATCGCAGACAGCTTGCTGTGTTCCTGTGCTGTCCACTTCTAACCTGCTGTTGTGTCTTTTCAGTCTGGGGAAGGGAAGACCTCCAGGACACCAGGGGGCACAAGACCTGGAGGAGCAGGCTCCCGCATGCAGGCCAAGACCGCAGCAGGAGGTTAGCAGCTCTACCACCCTGCCCCCCCCCACCCTGGCCCCCCACCGCCCCCCCCCCCCCCCCTCCCTGGCCCCCCAGCCTGCCCCTGCCGCCCTACAGCCTACATGTCTGTCATCTTGGATCTGCTGCACGAAGGCATTCTAAAACCTTTCATCATTCCTCCCTCAGTGGACCCTCCCCAGTCTGGAGAGAGGAGTGGCTCCAGCACACCTCGCTCGCCCGCCAGCCGCTCCAACACCCCCAACCGCGACGTCAAGAAGGTGGCTGTGGTCCGTACCCCCCCCAAGTCCCCCGGGTCCATGAGGGGGCGTACTGCGGCCCCCCTGACCCCCGCACCCCCCATGCCAGACCTGAAGAACGTCAAGTCCAAGATCGGCTCCACAGAGAACATCAAGTACCAGCCTGGAGGAGGACGGGTAGGAGAACTCACTTCCTGTTTCCTACTTCCTGCTTTCTTCCTGTTTCTGTTGAATGATGGGAGGCCGTGTCTCCGCTCACTTACCACCACCTGCTGGGATTACACACACACACACACACACACTGCAGCTCCATCTCTGAGGAACCTCCATCGAAAACCCCATCGCCTCTGACCATGTGTCTGCCTTCTCTGAATTGCATTCGAATAAGAACGTAACTGACCAGTGTGAGGAGACCAGGGCGCCCCCTGCTGGCTGTGCTGGTGCACTGCAGGTGTTACCAGAGTAGGCTCCTCTGTGGTCAGTCCATGACCTTCTCCTGGGGCTCTCTGAGAGGAGCGTGGTGTCTGTAGGCTCCTCTGTGGTCAGTCCATGACCTTCTCCTGGGGCTCTCTGAGAGGAGCGTGGTGTCTGTAGGCTCCTCTGTGGTCAGTCCATGACCTTCTCCTGGGGCTCTCTGAGAGGAGCGTCGTGTCTGTAGGCTCCTCTGTGGTCAGTCCATGACCTTCTCCTGGGGCTCTCTGAGAGGAGCGTGGTGTCTGTAGGCTCCTCTGTGGTCAGTCCATGACCTTCTCCTGGGGCTCTCTGAGAGGAGCGTGGTGTCTGTAGGCTCCTCTGTGGTCAGTCCATGACCTTCTCCTGGGGCTCTCTGAGAGGAGCGTGGTGTCTGTCAGGAAAACAGCTGTCCTCTCCTGGCTCCTCCAGGTGCAGATTCTGGAGAAGAAGATGGATCTCAGTAGCGTCCAGTCAAAGTGCGGCTCTAAAACCAACATGAAACACACCCCAGGAGGAGGGAATGTGAGTAGTACTGACACACACACACACTCACATCTTCACAGCAGTGGCGTCCCCATGTGTCTGAGCTCTGCCACGACAGCAGTGCTGGGCGGTCCTGCTGGTGAACGGCTCCATTGTGTCTGTTTACCTCCACTCATCTCTCAGTCAGCAGGTGGTCTGTGCTGCTGCGCTGCCCTCTGCTGCCCTCTACAGGCAGAGCAGAGCAGGACAGACGCTGGCTCTCAGGACCCGCTCTCTGTCCTTCATCCAGTGTATACCTCCCTCATCACACAGCATGGCGTCTCCCCCTCTCCCTCCCCTCTCCCTCCCATCTCCCCCCCCTCTACCCTCCCCTCTCCCCTCCCATCTCCCCCCCCCTCATGTCCATCCTCTGTCCACTCAGGAGGGTTCCAGAGGTCAACTCAAGTCTACCTGCTGGGACTGCTCCCTACCCATCATTTCCTGCTCTTGACCCCTGTGTGACCCCGGTCTGACCCTACACCTGTTGTCTGCTCCTCTCTCCAGATCCAGATCACCCACAAGAAGATCGACCTTAGCAACGTCACATCCAAGTGTGGCTCCAAGGACAACATCCGTTACAAACCAGGTAGGTACATGGATATACCAGCAGATCAGCAGGCTGGCAGACCAGCAGGTAAACAGACCAGCAGGTAAACAGACCAGCAGGCAGGCAGACCAGCAGGCAGGCAGACAGGGACACAGACACACATTCAGATAGAGGCACACAGACAGACAGACAGACAGACAGACAGACAGACAGACAGACAGACAGACAGACAGACAGACAGACAGACAGACAGACAGACAGACAGGTGTATAAAATGGTGTATCTATGTGTAATTTAACTGTTTTGTCCACCAGGGGGAGGTAATGTGGAGATCAAGTCAGAGAAGCTGGACTTTAAGGTCCAGTCCAAGGTGGGCTCTCTGGAAAATGTAGGCCATGTGGCTGGAGGAGGGGCCAGGAAGGTAAACCCACTTGACCCCACGGTGTGTGTGTGAGAGTGAGTTGTACTCCCGCGTGTGTTCTGCATGGTAAGATGTGTTGTCCATAATGAGATGTATGAATGTGTGTGCACCCTCCTGAAGTGTGTGTGTTGCATCCCAGGTGTTTCCTACTTGTCTGAGACCCCCTTCCTCCCCCCCCCCCTTCCTCATCTTCCTTTCCTTCCCTCCACACCCCGCTCTCCCACCCCTCCCTCTCTCCTTCCCCCATCCCCTCCTCCCCCCTGTCCAGATTGAGAGCCACAAGCTGAGTTTCCGTGAGCAGGCGAAGGCAAGGACCGACCACGGCGCAGAGATCGCCGAGATCCCCTGCAAGTCCTCCGCCGACGGCTCGCCCCGTCACCTTAGCAACGTGTCCTCTCCCGGCAGCATCAACATGACCGAGACACCACCCTTATCCTCATTGGCCGACCAGGTCTCCGCTTCCCTCGCCAAGCAGGGCCTGTGATTGGTCTATCTTCCCCTAAGCCGATCACCGCGGTAACCCCGCCGTCTGATCCCAAGGGAAATGAAAGAAAAAGCATATCTCTCTCCCCCTCTCCTCCCCCCTTTTTACGTCGCTCGCAGGATTGACTGACCAGGAACGCAGGTGCCAGCGGCTGGCTCCTGATTGGTTAATAGCAAGCTAGCTAGATAGTTTGACAGTGAAACAGCAGTATTGTGAAGATGCTGTTATCAAGACACAGGTTCTCCAATCTACTCTTACCTTAATTGGTTAACTTCAGTTCCCACTGTAAACCTTAGTACAGACAGCTAGCCACAGCTAGCCACAGCTAGCCCCCTCCTCTCCGATATCCACGTCTTGGTTACCTGTGGCTCCAGAGGAGTACTCCCATGAAACACCCTGTTCTGTATTACACTGTTTAACCGGGTCAAGTGCCAAATAGTTCAGTTACTGTGTGTGCATCGTTCCTGTTACTGGCCATCTCAACAACTTCTTTCTGTGTCGGTCGCCCACCATCCTATCCTGCTACTTCAGAAATTAGCGAAGATAATATTTATTCGCTTTAGAATTCCAGTGTTGTCTTGGCTACAGACCAGTGAGGTAGTGCTAATGTCCTCCAGTCAGTATTAAATCTCATCTTTTCTTTTCTAGAAAAATAAATTATTTAGCCCTTTTTCATATCTCAGACTGTCACAGATAAAATATTGAATGTCTGGTTGAATAATTAAGTCCACATTCATGTTAAACTGGGTATTGCCAAATAACCATTCATTCGGTTTTACTGGACCCAGTCTGGGTTGCTTACTAAACCAGTTTGAGATCCAGACCCCGTGACAGACTATAATAAGCCCTGGTTGCCATGGACTGCCTTGGTTACACTTCTCCTGGACGCATCTTATTTTGTCCTGATGTCAGTGGAACCTGTTGTACCACGAGCCGATGATCATCTGTTGTTGTTTTTGTCCTCCTAGTAGGGGGTTGTCAAGGCCACCTGACACTAGAACGTTGCTGTGGGAGACGGATACTCGTGACAACAATGCAAATAGCCCGGAAATGAGAATCGATCAAATCGGATTTCAGCGTCGAGGCCTACCGATTACCTGCAAACAAAACACTTTTTGTTATCGTTCAACTAGGTCCTTTAAAGTTTTGTGTTGTGGATAGTTGATCTGACAGAAAGATGCAACCTTATTATTACAGGGATATTTTTCAACCCCAATGTTGCCTGACGGCGAAGTGAGAGAGTTAAACACACGAGAATATTCAACCTTTGACATCAACCATAAACACATGCATGACATGGCAAGCAAAAACGCGGACTTGAATTAGCTCTCCGCTCATCTCCTATGGGCGTAGAAAGTGCCTACCTCGAAATCCTACGGTAATCTTGACACTTCAGCGACCACTGAGTCAGTGGCACGTGACTATTAGGCCCATCTATTAATGGATTCTGGTTTGCCAAACATGATCATGCCACAGCAAGGAGAATCGCTAGCACTAACTCAAATGCTAATCTCACTGGCCGCCTCGCATGTTCTCTAAAATAGCCTACCGGACAATTAAGGCAGACCTTGCTTAGCGCACTACTGCTTTCCTAACGAATTTTACAAAAGTAAATATTTCTTCGCTAAAACGAAAAAATGAAAGAAAAATTAAATACGAGCGAAATTTTAAATGCCTAGAATAAACGCTTTAAGTTGCACATGTCCTTTCCTTATAGCCCACTACCTTTAGGCTACTAGTCGCTTTTGTGGATGTAAGAAGATAATGTGACAAACGCTTGTAGATGCACCCGCTTCCTCCCGGCTGTTAATTTTTTATACGTTTTTTATACACTTCCTCACAACACGAACGCACCATTTGTCCCGTTTCCCCTTAGTTTAGTTTTTTTTTTACTCTGTGGCTCTGCTGCAACCGTTGCTTCGTTGCTAGTTTGCTTCTCACCTTGGTCCCACACTTAAATATTATTATTAAAGATTCAAATTGAAGGCTCTTGTGGAAAAGTCTGTTACGGGAACACTAGAACTGCCTACCTGACGGAAGGTGTAGCCTAGGATGAAATTCGTTCGGAATGGGTTATCAAATTACGCTTGATTCAGTTGCCTTTGATAAACATCTTCCTTCAGTCAATCATTATAGAAAACGACCTTTAAAATGCTAGAGCACTTTGTGGAGAGCGATGTTATGGAAACGTTGTTTGAAGTTCTTAATGTAACAGGATCCAGGTGACACTTCGCGCCCTTTTTTTTTTACTTGCGCGGGCGTGGAAGGGGCCTACATTTTTCAACCAAATAACGTTTTCTTTAAAACACCTTAATGACATCCCACAAATTAATCCAATTGTTGTTAAGTCAAATTTCGTGTTAGTCCTGTCAGGCGTGAATGAGCCACCAGGTAGCGCAACTGTGTTCATTGTTGTCCAAGTTCCAACAGAGGCTCAGTTTAAACAGGCCCACTCTAACATGATTTACTGTCACAGCCCTGTGAAATCTTTCCTCCAACACAACGGTTAGCCTTCTTATTTTTTAAAACACGGATAATTTCATACAGAAAAGTTAAGAACAAGGAAGAAAATGTGGGCTACACTTGCTATTTTTATTTGTTTACAAGAGCCGTGGTCCTTTCCGATAAACGGAGCAGCGGAAGTTTCCTGGTTTCTGCTAGTGATCTTCTAATTTACAGTCTATAACTCAGTTTTAGGTTATGTTCCTCTTTGGCTGTTCCCGCTTGACAGTATGGTTGTCTGGTTGTAATGTGCTTTAATTAAGGTTCATTTTTGTTGACACTGATGCTCGTTGCTGTAAACGTGGATTTGGAAATAAAGTGGATATTGAAAAGCGTCTAAGTTTGGTTCGACTCATGACTGTCTAGCTTCATTACTGCACAGAAATGTTCTCATCCAAGAAGGTACTGAATTAACTAACGTGTAAAACATTCAACCTTGAGCTTTTTATTGTAATGATGTTCAGGAGAACTTGTCCTTATTTATCGTTTGTTGTGTGGGTCTGCCTCGCTACGGTCTGTGGATGTGAGCGTGTAGTGTATTCGCATCGTGTCATTTCTTTTTTGGGTGTTACAGACCGTGAGACGTCACGTGTACAATATAATCCACTTTTATTCAGAGAAGCACAAACGATGTCTGTCGAACTCCACAACCATCCAGAAAAAAAGCAGTTTGTATCTGCTTTCGCTTAAGGAAAAAAAAGTGTTTAATATCCTGTATGTGTCTCGTATCTATGCAGCCAGGGTCGCTAAGAACCTGAACACCAAACACAGTTAAGAATCAAAACAAAAGTATTTACAAAATATAATATTCTTTTGTACAAACTATTACATGCTAGGGGATATAGCAGACCCAGCCACCCTCACCACAGTGGAAACTCTAAAGTATGAAAATAACTCACAACAAAACATGGTGCCAGATGACTCACTATAGTAACACACTGACAGAGGAGAGAGGGGAAGTAGGGAGGAGGGCAGGAGGGGAGAGAGGGAAGGTAGGGAGGAGGGCAGGGAGGTAGGGAGGAGGGGGAGAGAGGGAAGTGGGATGAGGTGAGGAGAAAAGTAAGGAGTAGAGAAGGAGAGAAATGTGCTGGTTGGGCAAGGCTGGGGGGGAAACCATGACTGTAGGAGACTAAAAGAGGAGAGTGAAAGAGAGACTGACACACAGGAGAGACAGACTGACAGAAGAGAGACAGACAGACTGAGGGAGTATGGCTGGAGAGCAGGGAGGGAGACAGACAGACTGAGGGAGTATGGCTGGAGAGCAGGGAGGGAGATAGACAGACTGAGGGAATATGGCTGGAGAGCAGGGAGACGGACAAACGAGAGAGACAGAAGAGACAGACATCTGAAGCTGAAGGACCGGGTGACCAGCGATGCCAGGTCAAGCCTTGGGAAAGGGTGTGTGAGTGGGGGTGTGTTGGAGGAGGAGGGTGTGTGTGTGTGTGTGGGGGGGGTGTGGGGGTGTTGGAGGAGGCTGTGGGAGAGAGGGTCATGTTAGCTACTGAGTTGTCTGAAAGACATCACATGATGAGGGGGGGAGGAGCCCTGGAACAAGCTGAAATTCCACCAATAGCAAGCTGCGCCCACGCCGGTCTAATCTCATCATGGAGGAAGGAGGTCTGATCTTGTCTCTGCACCTTCCATCTGTTGGTGTTCCGGTTCCATCTCTCCACCCTGTCCCTCTCCTGATGGATCTGGGCTCTCATAATGACTGGGGAGAACTGGAGAGCTGTCTAAACAGCAGCCGGCCTCTCTCCTCCCACGGTGGACCTTCACGGTGGAGGAGGTGGTGGAGGTGGAGGAGGTGGTGGAGGTGGTGGAGGAGGTGGAGGAGGTGGTGGAGGTGGAGGAGGTGGTTGCTCTCTGAGGGGGTTAGGGACGGCAGGCTTCATCGAGGGGCGTGTCTGTGGGCGTGGCCTGTGGAGGGTTTCTGCTTGCTGGCTTGGTCGGGCGGGGGGAGTGGGGAGGGGAGCGGGGAAGGGGTGCGGCAGGTGGAGGGGCGACGCAGGCTCCGGTAGGGCCGCTCTGCCTCCTCCTCTGGCTCCTGCTCCGGCTCGCCGTCCAGGGGGAAGGAACGCCGTTCCCACGGCAACACCGGTAGGAGCACCTGGACGACAAGGAAAAAGACAGATAGATATATTTGTTGTTGTGTTAAATTCCTGACAACTACGTTCCTGCAAGTAGTGTTGTTTTTGGCAACCTGTTTTAATTTTAGTTTTGGACAAGTCTTTGTGTCAAGCTGTCATTTTAGTTTTTATTAGTTTTAGTCACGTTCATACTCTTTTTAGTCTGGTGAAGTTTCAGTCGCCTAAAAGTCTGAGGATTTTAGTCTTATTTTAGTCAGACTTATGCATGACTATTTGTCTAGTTTTAGTCGATAAAAACTGATGACATTTAGTCTAGTTTAAGTAAATACAAATTGTATTTTAGTCTCTTTTCAATCAAAACAAAGGTAGTCTAAGCAGTAGTCTCAGGAAGCATGTTAATGCCAAAACCATTAGTTTAATGTATTGGTCTAGAATAAGGTATTCAAAGTCATGTTGTTGATGCCAAATTCAGTTCAGTGTGATTGCTATGTGAATGACAAAACTAGCTACAGTATTTGGCCAACAAGGGGAGTCAGTCAGGTAGGAACTAAGAACCCACTTTACACTCTCATACAAACAAACACACACACAGTACACACATTCAGTACACACACTCAGTACACACACTAGTCACATGTGTTAACCCACTTTACACTCTCTCACAAACACACACACGTTTGGCTCAGTCGTTTTCAGCTCCAGTGGCTAACGTCTAAAGCTAACGTCTAAAGCTAACACTAAAATGACACATCAACCACAGCCTCATGAGTTGGCTAATAATAATAATAACGGGACTAAACTAGACAAAATAACGTTATAACATTTCGTCTCGTTTTTATTTTGTAAACCACATTCTCTCGTTTTTATTCGTCAACAACATTGCATTATACATTTAATTATAGTCATCGTCACATGACTAGCATTTACGTTGTCTCGTCTCGTTTTCGGCACGTGATAACGTTTAGTTGACGACGATATTGAGTCATAATTTTCGTTGAGGAAAGCAACACTAGCTGCAAGGCAGTAACAGGTGTTCAGGGTGAGGTGTGAGGGGAGTACCTGGTCCTCGTAGGAGTTGTCGGGCGTGGAGCAGCGCGTGTCGTCGCTGGATACCAGCCGCTGGGGGTCCCTGGCCCCGGGGGGGTAGGGGGGGTAGGGGGCGAACGCCATGTCTGGGCTGGCCGGGGAGCAGGGGGAGGAGCCATAGTCCTGGAGTGCCTGGAAGTGGGAGGAGTCAGGGGAGGAGGGCTGTGGGGTGGAGGGGGTGGTGCAGCACAGCAGGGGTGTGGTGCGGCCGTCCACCGACTTGTAGGACCTGCAGGGGGGGCAGGAGAGGAGAGGGCGGGGCGACAGGAGAGAGGACAGAGAAAGAGGGAACATCTGTTAACACAAGGCTGACATGAGGAAAAACTTGAACAGAGCAGAACATGTAGTCTCTTTGCTGAAAGACAGAGGCAGGAGATGAGTCAGAGGTAGACGAAGGGCTCAGAGACAAGACAAAGCAAGAAGAGACAGCAGAAGAAAGAGGGGGAGCATTAGGGAGACACAGCAGGCAGGAAGTGGAGAGTGAAACAGATGGCCAGATAGTAAGAGAGAGAGATTCAGACAGACGGACAGAGACAGACAGTGAGACAGACAGACAGACAGCTGAGTGGTGCGTACCTGCTGCCCCTCCTCTTGGCCACTGTACTGGTGTTGGTGGCCGTGCTGGAGGAGACAGCAGCCCAGCGGTATCTGGTCCTCTCCTGGTCCTCACAGGGCTGGTGGAGCCTGGAGAACACCTGGTCAGACAGGTCTTCCACCTCCACCCCCTCCTCCTCCTCCTCCACCTCCACCTCCTCCAGCCTCTCCGCAGGGAGTCTGGAACACACGTCCACCTCACGCCAGCTGGGGGAACAGACCACACAGCTCAGGGCTAGCTCCAGCTGTAGTGTGTGTATCTGTGTGTGTGTGTGTGTGTATGTGAGAGGATGTGTGAGCAAGTGTGATAAGGAGAGAGAGAGCCATACATATAACCTTGTATCCTAGTAAGCCTAGCTGTAGTATGCGTGTGTGTGTGTGTGTGTGTGTGTGTGTGTGTGTGTGTGTGTGTGTGTGAGAGAGAGAGACCTGGGGGTGATGATCTCCTTGTACTGCAGCTTCTCCACCCGTGTGGTTGCTGCCACAGACATGGGGATGACGATGTTGTTGATGTCAAACGAGCTCTCGCCACGGCGACGGCGGGTGGGCTGCTGTTGCTAGGGGGGGGGTGGGGGGGAGATGATGCTGTCAGTCATCAACACATCACCACCTCTACAGGGATGCAGCACACACACACACAGCCTGCTTACACTGCAGCACACACACACACGCACGTAGGTAGGTGGAGGAGGATGGTCCTCACCAGGGAGCAGCTGAGAGAGAAGGGGCCGGGGGCCTCGAAGGAGGAGGCAAGCTGCCGGGCCAGCGGACTGTAGGCCTGGGGGGCGGCGTGGGTCAGGTGGGGGCCGAGTGTGTGGGGGGGTGCGTGGGAGGAGGTGTGGAGGCCGGGCAGTGATGGGTACGGGCTGCCTGAGTCCATATACAGCTTAGACAGAGCTGGGGGGGGGGGGGGGGGGGGGGGGGAGAGAGAGACAGTAAGAGCGAGAGATATGAATGATGAGAAATCAAAAGGTGAGAGAGAGAGGGAGTGGGGCAGCATGAAGAGAGAGGAGGGAAGGGGAGAGTGGGAGACATAGGTTTAAAATACATTTCTCACCGGCAACACATTTATCCAAAATAGACTCCTATAGATGGAGTGACAGAGAGTGAAAGCAAACAGAAAGGGAGTGAAAGAGAGAGAGAAAGGAGAGTGAGAGAGACAGAGAGAGAGAGAGAGAGAGAGAGAGAGAGAGAGAGAGAGAGAGAGAGAGAGAGAGAGAGAGAGAGAGAGAGGGGATGAAGAACAGGGGTTCTCACAGTCCATCCTGTCCAGAGAGAGCTCGGGGCGTGGCCTCTTGCGTGGGTGGGGCTTGTCCGTGCTATGGGCGTGGCTGCGTTCTCCCCGGTAGTGGGGCTGCAGCGAGGAGCCTTGGAGGCTGTGCAGCTGCTGCCTGTGCAGCTTGTCTGACCGGACCCTGGAGTGGGGGCCACCTGGGGGAGGGGGGAAGGCTGTCATGGTTACCTCCTTAACAACACAGAGCCCAGGGTGGCTGTGGAGGAACAGCTTAGCCTCTCTAACCCGGACCAGGCCGAGCCGGGCCAGGCCGGGCCAGGCCAGGGATAGATGGTGTCTGTGTAGCGTGAGGGACTCACGGCCAGAGGAGAGCAGGGAGCTGGTCTTGTGTCTGTTCTTAGAGAAGGAGGAGGTGGAGGAGAAGGAGGAGATGGAGGTGGAGGAGGACAGTCTGTGTTTCAGAGACAGCTTCTTCAGGGGCTTCATCTTATTCAGAGGACGGCTGTTCCACTCCGACTTCAGCATCCTCTGTAGGTGAAGACCCATGGCCACATCTGGAGGGGGAGAGGGGGAGAGGGGAGAAGAAAGACTATTGAAACATCCATGTCTAATATGCCTCCAGCTGGTCTCTCCTTGGTGCAGGCGTGGGGTCTACTCTCTCTCTATGAAGACATCCCAGCTTGCTGACTGCTTGCTGGCAGGCTGCTTGCAGGCTGCTTACCGTCTGAGAGAGAGAGGACAGGGTGCAGGCTGGGGTCCAACTGAGCCAGTCTCTCCAGCAGGGGGCGATCATACAGGCCCTCCGGCCCAGAGGAGGGGGAGGAAGGGGTGCGGCCAGCACAGGTCACACACTGAGGGTTGAGCTCACACACACACCAACACACACCCTGACTCTGCACCTGGAGGAGAGGACACAGGTGCTGTGGTGTCAGTGAGGCTGCGCTCAGGTTATCCTGAGGCTGTGCTGAGGTTATCCTGAGGCTGTGCTGAGGTTATCCTGAGGGGGGGCTGACCTTGCGGTGGAGGTTGTTGAGGCTGGAGGGTCTGAGGAGGCGTCGTTTCTTATAGCTGAGGAGAGGCCGTGTGCGGGCCGAAGTACTGCCCTGCTCCTGCAGGGGGAGCTGTGTCTGGCCTCGCTGATCCTCCAGCTGAGCAGAGGAAGAATGAAGGCTGGAGGAGACACAGCTAGTTATTTTGGAAGCGGAGATATGGAGACTAACTCCAGCACACAGCCTGCACACCTGTTACTGCACTGTAGGTCTGGTGCACCACGTCATCACCCCCTGAGTGATGTCATCTGGGTCAGTAAGGGGTGTGGTGCTCATTTGAATATCATTTTCACTTTCCTACAGTTTGTGGCTGTCCCAGCTCTGCTGGTAAACACTTATATCACAGCTCATGATCCCAGTGTTGCCAAGTCCTGTCACCAGCTGCTAGTTAAAACACACACACTGTGACACACAGCAGCTGTTACCACATGGATTGTGTCTACACACACACGCACGCTGAAGAGCACACAGAGCACACTATGTACTCACACACACACACACACACACACACAGTGGGTAGTACCTGTTGATGACACCGTTGACCTGCCTCCCGGACACACACCCTTTCCTCAGGCTTGTTTCCATGGAGCCGGAACTGCCCGTCCCTGCGTCCAAGCCGCGCTCCTGGAAACAGAGGAAGGCAATTGGCATGGTTACCATGACAACGTCCCCCCCCTCTCCCCCCACCACCATCCTCTCCCTCCCATGTCTGTGTTCCTCCCCCTCTCCCCCGTCCACTCTAGAGTAGAAGGGGAGAAGAGAAAAAGAGAGAGAGAGAGAGAGAGAGAGAGGAGGACCAGGTAGAGAGAGAGAGGAGGACCAGGTAGAGAGAGAGAGAGCTCTAGTCTTCCAGGAAGAGGAGTGCACTGAAGAGGCAGGAGGGTGCCACCACTTGGCAGGGTGCAACAAAGACCCCCACTGTGTCTCCACCCCCTCCAGGCCTGCCACTGTGTCTCCACCCCCTCCACCCCCTCCAGACCTGCGACTGTGTCTCCACCCCCTCCAGACCTGCCAACTATCCCTCTCTTCTTCCATTCCCCCCTCCTTCTCCATCCTCACCCTCCTCCTCATTCCCCCCTTCACTCACTCACTCACTCATCCATCCCTACTTCCTCCTCCCTCCATATGGAGGTCTGGTTTAGTTCACAGGTAAACAGGCTGCCTGCCTACTAGGCTACAACACACTGGTTTTAGGTTGGTGCTGAAGCCCAGTTCAGTGGAAAACACAGAACCTTGAAACAACACATGTAGTAAATCAATATTAAATCTAGCCAAGTAGGCTAACTAGCTGAGGTTAACTGACTGAATTACAATGGAAAGCAAGATTAGCTACATTTTCCCCAAATGGATTGATGTCTATACCTCATTATGTAGAACTTTTAAAACGAGTTTTATGGCAAATACTTAATTTGCGACAAAATGTGCACATTTATCTACACTTCAGGAGCTACAGTTAGCTTGAAGCTCATTCAGCGTTCTGTTGCTATGGGTGACCAGAGAAATCTGAACCTCTGTGTTGTCATGACGTATTCAGCCTAGGGCACAACCAGAAAGTGATCTGACCGCTGATGCGCTTAACTGACATCTTACCTGTGTAACCTGGACAACGGCAGGCTCCGCCTTCACCTCCCCATCCTCAGCCAATGACTCAGAGAGCGTGGGGTCCCCCAGCAAGATGGAGCCCTGTGATAGGTCAGAATCATGGTTAGCAAGAGAGATGCAGAGAGGATTGGTTGCTTGCTGGGTTGATGGGGGGAGGTGGAGAGGAACTTGGTCAGGCTACATGAGGGGGACAAAGTTTGAGACGGATGAGCTGTGTGTGTGTGTGTGTGTGCCCATCACCTCTATCAGTGATGTAAAGACTTAAATGTTGCCAGGGCAACGATGAGGAAGGGTAGTGTTACCTTGACAACCTACAGCAGTGTTGTGGACAGTGTTCCAGTGGCCTATTTTGTAATAGATGTTAGGTCTTCTTGAGCTTTGTGTGTGTGTGCGTGGACCTTGCTAAGGCATAAGTGTGTGTGTGTGTGTGGACCTTGCTAAGGCGTAAGTGTGTGTGTATGTGTGGACCTTGCTAAGGCGTAAGTGTGTGTGTGTGTGGACCTTGCTAAGGCGTAGCTGGCGGTAGATGTCCGTGTGCTGTCTGATGCGGTACTCCAGGTCGGACACGTGGGCCTGCAGCCAGCTCCAGTGGCTGATGATGGAGGCTCTCTCCAGGGCATAGCGGCCCTCCGCACGGCGCCACCTGCTCACACACACACACACCACCACACACAGGGGGAGTTAGACAAACAACAGTCACCTGAATGCTACACAAAAACATCTCTGATCTCTGTCTCACACACACACACCAAACTCACACAACTTAGCAAAGCACACGCACACACAGGCAGCTGCGACTCAGTAAGGCACACACACAGCTCCCTCCCAGCTGATGTGTGTGTGTGTGTGTGTGTGTGTGTGTGTGTGTGTGTGTGTGAGAGATGAAGGAGGGTATAAGTCTCAGATATCAGAAGAGAGAGAGGGTGAAGGGCAGGGTTAGAGATGGAGGGAGAGACCATGGGGTAGAGAGAGAGCAGCTTTGTTCTACAAAGGCAGGATTACATAACCTGCTCTGTCCTAAAGATACACACTCCTCTCCTTTTTCTCTCTCTCCCCTCTCCTCTGTCCTCCACCCCCTCCCCTAACCCTCCCCTCTCCCTTAAGAGCTGCATCCATCCTCCATCTCTTTTCTCAGATTGTCCCTCTATTCGATGGGCAGATGCATAATGAATAGATCACTGCCTCTAACCAGACTTTCCAGCCAGACATTTTACACATGGAGGAGAGGAGGGAGGGGGGAGGGAGGAGAGGAGGGAGGTGGGAGGGAGAACAGGAGAGAGAACAGGAGGGAGGGGGGAGGGAGGGGGGAGGGAGGGAGAGGAGGAGGGAGGGGGGAGGGAGAGGAGGAGGGAGGGAGGGGGGAGGGAGAGGAGGAGGGAGGGAGGGGGGAGGGAGAACAGGAGGGAGGGGGGAGGGAGAACAGGAGGGAGGGGGGAGGGAGGGGGGAGGGAGGGGGAGGGAGAGGAGGAGGGAGGGGGGAGGGAGAGGAGGAGGGAGGGAGAACAGGAGGGAGGGGGGAGGGAGAACAGGAGGGAGGGGGGGAGGGAGAACAGGAGGGAGGGGGAGGGAGGGGGGAGGGGGAGGGAGGGAGAGGAGGGGGGAGGGAGAACAGGAGGGAGGGGGGAGGGAGGGGAAGGCCGTGAGCAGCTGCAGTACCATCCAGAGCCAGCAGGGGCAGCAGAGAGAGGAGAGGGAGAAGAGCAGGGTAGTAGGTCACGTCATACGCACGCATGCACACAGACTACAGCCAGAGGACTGCATTATATTGTGCGTGTGTGTGTGTATATACACACACTTTGACCTTGAAAAAAATGCCTTGTCTGACTCATTGCCACACCTGTCTTTCCTGTTCTCACCCAGGAGTTGCAGCTGATGTAGTTGGTGTGTGTGGTGTTTGTGTGTGTGGCGTTTGCGAGTGTGTGTGTGTGTGTGTGTGTGTGTGTGTGGTGTTTGTGAGTGTTTGTGTGGTGTTTGTGAGTGTGTGTGTGGTGTTTGTGAGTGTTTTCAGAGCCAGTGGAAAGCTTTACTGGACAGTAAACAGAGAGACCTCCAAATGATGTCTAGCTGCAGCCAACCCAGATACAGCAATGCCCCTCTCCCTCCCTCCCCCCCTCTCTCACTCCCTCTCTCTCTCTCTCTCTCTCTCTCTCTCTCTCTCTCTCTCTCTCTCTCTCTCTCTCTCTCTCTCTCATACAGCATGTACACAAGCGAACAGGAAGTGAAAGAGCAGTGAAATCAGCAACAGAACTGCCTCCCAGGAAGTCAAACACACACACGAGGAGGAAACCCCTGTGCCCTTTTCAGACCACATCAGCACCAAAACACATGCTGCTTCAGAGAGCTGGGCAGAGGGGAGGGAGGGAGGAGCAGAGGGGAGGGAGGGAGGAGCAGAGGGGGAGGGAGGGAGGAGCAGAGGGGAGGGGGAGAGAGGAGCAGAGGGGAGGGAGGAAGGAGCAGAGGGGAGGGAGGGAGGAGCAGAGGGGAGGGAGGGAGGAGCAGAGGGGGAGGGAGGAGCAGAGGGGGAGGGAGGGAGGAGCAGAGGGGAGGGAGGGAGGAGCAGAGGGGAGGGAGGGAGGAGCAGAGGGGAGGGAGGAAGGAGCAGAGGGGAGGGAGGGAGGAGCAGAGGGGAGGGAGGGAGGAGCAGGGGAACAGCAGGGGGCCAGGAGGAGAGAGACGAGGGAGATGGAGACAGACATAATAAGAGGGGTCAAGGAGAGAGGGAAAAGATTCTAAAGAGGTGAGAAATAGAGTCCGGGTGGTTGGTGGGAGAGCAAGGGAAGGGAGGGAGGGGGAGAGAGAGAGAGACAGAGAGAGACAGAGAGAGAGAGAGACAGACAGACACAGACAGACAGAGAGAGACAGAGAGGCCTGGCTCACACCTGCGTTCCAGTTGCTCTGGTCACAAGCCAGCAGCTCTAAGAGCATCTGGTCACTCCGTGCATTAGAGTGCACCTCCAGATAAAACTCAAGTGTCCACTTCCCCATTCTTTAATGCAATGAAACACATACATCATCCTTGTTTGCTAAGACCACTGACGTTATTGACTTGCATGAAGCAATGTCTGAAAGAATCAAAAGAGGCTTGGTCTATACATTTGTGCCTGTTGTTGCCTTTTTGGCACCTGCAGACTTGCTGAGTATGTCACCTGAGGGGGTCATCCTGGCTAACCAGGGGAGGGCAGCTGAGGGGGTCATCCTGGCTAACCAGGGGAGGGCAGCTGAGGGGGTCATCCTGATTAACTAGGGGAGGGCAGCTGAGGGGGTCATCCTGGTTAACCAGGGGAGGGCAGGTGTGTTCAGTCCTTCAGTGTGGCTCACAGCACACTGGAGACCCTGTACCCTGCCCTGCCCCCCAGAGACCCTGTACCTCACCCTGCCCTGCCCCCCGGAGACCCTGTACCTCGCCCTGCCCCCCGGAGACCCTGTACCTCGCCCTGCCCTGCCCCCCGGAGACCCTGTACCTCACCCTGCCCTGCCCCCCGGAGACACCAGGAGTGGAGAGGGCCACAGAAGAAGGGGCAACCACTCAAGGACAAACGTGGCTTTCCACAAGCGTAAACACACTTCATCTCAGACCTGTAGACAGGCCACACCCCTGGAGGCAGGCCACACCCCTGAAGGCAGGCCACACCCCTGAAGGCAGGCCACACCCCTGGGGGCAGGCCACACCCCTGGGGGCAGGCCACACCCCTGGAAGCAGGCCACGCCCCTGGAAGCAGGCCAGGGCGACAGAGCAGGTCTTCTAGGCATGTCTGTTCCTGTCCTGCTGCCAACATGGCAACCTGCTGAATCATCCGGGACGATCGTTTACTGAGCCTCATCCTTCTCTCATCAGAAACGACACGTTGGGTTTTCTCGTCACAAGAAAGGCCGGATTCTCTGTGCATCCACTGAGCTCTGAGGGCTAATCCACTCTGACCGACTCAGCATTCCATGAAGTTCCAGAAATCCCATCGCCCGTGGCAACACTGAAGGGAAAGCGAGAGGGGGGGGGGGGGGGGGGGGGGGGGAGGGGAGAGACGGAGAGCAGAAGGAGCTGTGTGTGTAGTCTGTGGGTGGGGTCTGAAGAACAAAGGGTTTGATGTTGTGAGAAAGCCACATCCCTCCCCCTCACAGTCACATGACCAGACTCCATGGTGCTGCAGAGAGAGAGAGAGAGAGAGAGAGAGAGAGAGAGAGAGAGAGAGAGCGAGAGCGAGAGAGCGAGAGAGCGAGAGAGAGAGAGTGAGAGAGAGAGAGCGAGAGAGAGCGAGAGAGAGCGAGAGGAGTTGAGAGGCTGGTGAAAATACTGCTGAAACTAGAGAGGGGGAAACTAGTGTGAGAGAGGCTAGTGTGAGAGGGGCTAGTGTGAGAGAGGCTAGTGTGAGAGAGGCTAGTGTGAGAGAGGCTAGTGTGATCAAGTAAGGGTGATGAAACTAGAGGAGAGGGCAGATCGAGGGAGGGAGGGAGGGAGGGAGGAGGAAGGGGGGGGGTGAGTCTGGGAAGGGCCTGCATCTCACTTCCTCTTCCTCCTGGAAAATCACTGGCAGCAGTCAACTGTCCTACTCAGTTGACACCAGTACAACACCAGCAGGTTACCATAGCAGCAGTAGAGACCAGTACAAAACCAGCAGGTTACCATAGCAGCAGTAGAGACCAGTACAACACAAGCAGGTTACCATAGCAGCAGTAGAGACCAGTACAACACCAGCAGGAGGTTGCAATAGCAGCAGTAGAGACCAGTACAACACCAGCAGGTTGCCATAGCAGCAGTAGAGACCAGTAGAGACCAGTACAACACCAGCAGGTTGCCATAGCAGCAGTAGAGACCAGTACAACACCAGCAGGAGGTTGCAATAGCAGCAGTGGAGACCAGTACAACACCAGCAGGTTGCCATAGCAGCAGTAGAGACCAGTACAACACCAGCAGGTTGCCATAGCAGCAGTAGAGACCAGTACAACACCAGCAGGTTGCCATAGCAGCGCTGTGAGCAGCAGGCTGTAAGAAGCTGTGTGGTCATGGTGATGGAGCTGGTATGATGACAGTGCCAGGTGGTAGGGAGGCCGAGGGGTGTGGCCTGCCTGACCAGGAAGCCACTCCCCCTTACAGTGATAGGACATGATCCAGGATGGAGCAGGAGAATGAGAACCATCTGTAGGCTTTACATTGGCTCCATCACAGAACACACACCAGCACAATAACATGTCCTGTTGGAGGACACTGATAGACAGGACCTGCAGCCGACACAGGCTCACACACACACACACACACACACACACACACACACACACACACACACACACACACACACACACACACACACACACACACACACACACACACACACACACACACACACACACACACACCTCAGCAGTCTTCCACCATGTTGCTTCTCGTCAGTGAGACACATGGTTGAACTGATGCCACGTTCAGTGACCTCCCCCATCACCCCCTCCCCAACAACCCCTCCCCCTCCTCAACACCCCCTCCCCCATCCCCCTCCCCCATCCCCCTCTCCTCAGTCGTAGCCTGGTTCGGTAGATAAGGCAGTGTAAACTGTAACAAACATACCCCATCTTCTGTCTGTCAGTCTGTGTGTGTGTGTGTGTGTCACACATGGTCCTCTAAGGTTGCACCACAGATAACAAACCTGATTCAACATTCTGGAGTGACCAACTGCCAAACCCTAGCCCCCCTCCTGCAGGAACCGGCTCCTAAATGTGCCCACTTGTGTTCAAACCCTGTGAGCGACTGGGTCCTCTAATCTGTCGTCGTCTTAATCTCCAGACTGATTAGTCCCTCGTGTGTTAAACTACAGCCGTGTCTGTTAGCGATCCATCTGTTGAGGTAAACAATGACAACAACAATACCTACATTCTACCATCTAGTAAACAAAACCCAGGATCATGTAATGGTGGTATATCATCTTCATCAAGGCCTACAACAACTAAACCTACAACCTCTAGCTGAAACCAGCCCTGGTCCTACAGGCAGCAGGAGATCCTGTCACCATAACCCTACAGGCAGCAGGAGATCCTGTCACTATGACCCTACAGGCAGCAGGAGATCCTGTCACTATAACCCTACAGGCAGCAGGAGATCCTGTCACTATGACCCTACAGGCAGCAGGAGATCCTGTCACTATGACCCTACAGGCAGCAGGAGATCCTGTCACCATAACCCTACAGGCAGCAGGAGATCCTGTCACTATAACCCTACAGGCAGCAGGAGATCCTGTCACTATGACCCTACAGGCAGCAGGAGATCCTGTCACTATGACCCTACAGGCAGCAGGAGATCCTGTCACTATAACCCTACAGGCAGCAGGAGATCCTGTCACTATGACCCTACAGGCAGCAGGAGATCCTGTCACTATGACCCTACAGGCAGCAGGAGATCCTGTCACCATAACCCTACAGGCAGCAGGAGATCCTGTCACCATAACCCTACAGGCAGCAGGAGATCCTGTCACTATGACCCTACAGGCAGCAGGAGATCCTGTCACCATAACCCTACAGGCAGCAGGAGATCCTGTCACTATAACCCTACAGGCAGCAGGAGATCCTGTCACTATGACCCTACAGGCAGCAGGAGATCCTGTCACCATAACCCTACAGGCAGTAGGACCCTGCAGAGCAGGGGAGCAGGGAGGAGAACAGAGACCGTGTGTTGCTTGGTGACGCTGTGACTTGGAGCAGGTGTCATGTTGGGAAACAGACAGCAGCTAAGAACAGAAGAGGGGGAAGGAAGGAAGGACAGAAAAAGAGGGCAGAGAGAGAGACAGAGAGAGAGACAGACAGAGAGACAGAGAGAGACAGAGAGAGAGACAGAGAGAGAGACAGAGAGAGAGACACCCCAGATTCAGACATTTCCACCCATGTTAACTATGTAACCTAACTGGTTGAGGAAAAGGAAGTAGAAGCAGCCATGTGAGGTGAGGAACACAGGCTGAACAGGAGACAGCAGGAAGGAAGACAGACAGACTGGACAATCATACCACAGACCAGACCAGACCAGGGGTAATAGAGGGGAAAGATAGAGGGGAAAGATTGAGGGGAAAGATAGAGGGCTGCTCTATTGTTTCTCAGCAACAAAGCAGCACAGGAAGTTTTTCTAACTCGACAGGAAACCACCACTGCTGCAAAAAATGACAATAAACAAAGAATTGTAAACCAATCAGAGCTAGGATCCCACACACACACACCATAAAAATGAAAAGAGGTACAGAAGGAAGCAAGGAGATGAGGCAAACAGGAGGAGAGGGGGACGAGAGAGAGATAGAGAGAGAGAGAGAGAGAGAGAGAGAGAGAGAGAGAGAGAGAGAGAGAGAGAGAGAGAGAGAGAGAGAGAGAGAGAGAGAGAGAGAGAGAGAGAGAGAGGTGTGTTTGTAATCACAAATACACCACAGGCCAAATACAAATGAGGGTGGAAAAAAACCAGAAGACAACATTCCTTGGTCCTCCTCCCTAACAGCAGTGCGGCAGGCCCAGACCCAGGCCTGGCCCACTTGTTATTGCCAGACCAGACCCAGCATCAGGATCCATGACTCAATATCAAGATCTCTCCTCCTATAAAACACCCATGTCAGCCACTCACCACGTGTACAGACATCCCTCATGCACCCTCCCTCTCACACCAGCAGCATACGTGACACGTGTTAACTACGTGATGCGTGTGACGTGTTGTGGACAGTGCAGGACACCGTGGTGAGCTCAAAGGGCTCGTGAGAAGGGAGGGGGGGGGAGATAAGGATCTTCAGGTGTGGTCGCACCAGGAGAAGTATGCTAGATTGATAACGGTGGTTCTCAAAGCGGGTTCCTCGAACCATAGCCAGGAGGTCCGCTAAATAACTTGTAAATTATACAATTCTACTGCATCATTAAAAAGTGAAAAAATATATAATAATCTACGGATGGGGACCAATTAAACAAGCATATTGTTTCCAGTTAAGAGCACAAAAGGATATTCTGAATGGCTGTTACAATTATGGGGGGTTCCTTGGAAAATGTTCTCCCCTGTAAGGATCCCTTGCCCCAAAGAGAGACCCTGTGACAACACACAGGTACACAGGTACACAGGTACACAGGTACCCTATCAAACATCTCAGACGAGCATATTAGGAGTTCGATCCCAGACAGGCTTCACATCACCCTGGTGTGGTCGGCAGGGCTGCTGCTCCTTTAACAGGCCCGTCTGCAATGGAACAGGATCGGGTCTGGAGGTGGTTACTGGAGCCTAGGCCTGGATGTTAGTAAATATGCTGCTGCCCCCCTCCCCCCCCCCTCCAGTCTACGGTAACTATGATTCATCAGTGGTCTCTCTCTCTCTGTGTCTCTCTCTGTGTCTCTCTCTGTGTCTCTCCCTGTGTCTCTCTCTGTGTGTCTCTCTCTCTCTGTGTGTCTCTCTCTCTCTGTGTGTCTCTCTCTCTCTGTGTGTCTCTCTCTCTCTGTGTGTCTCTCTCTCTCTGTGTGTCTCTCTCTCTCTGTTTGTCTCTCTCTCTCTGTGTGTCTCTCTCTCTCTGTGTGTCTCTCTCTCTCTGTGTGTCTCTCTCTCTCTGTGTCTCTCTCTCACTCCATCTCTCGGCCTGCATCTCTGTCTCAGTCTATGCTCCAGGGTCATAATCTGGGACTAACCCTGTTAGTTGTTATGCAATCACCATGTGACCAGATGTAGGTTATCCCTCATGTGGCTGGCTTTAGCACTTCTCTCAGTCCCACTCTCTCAACACACACACATTCACACACACACACACACACACACACACACACACACAGAAAGAAAAAACAAGAGCCAGTCAGACTAGGTCTAGCCTTGAGGACAGGCAGGCAGTCAGATTAGGTCTAGCCTAGCAGACAGGCAGTCAAAGGGACAAGCATAGCCCAACAGACAGTAAGCCAGGCAGTCAGACAGACAGGCAAACAGTCAACCAGCCAGCCAGCGGACTCTTTCAGAAATGAGCACAAATAGACTCGCTAACACTGCTCCACAAAGCATGAAGAGCATCCTGCTTTGCAGGCCGGTCTCCATCTCTCCATCTCCCCCTCCAGCATAGCAGTGACCTGCAGCTGAACCCTGGAGCTGGTATCCTGGGTGAACTGGATCGAGTTTGATCACACTGGAACCAGGGTGACTCACATCCTACTAGATCACAACAAACATCCATTCCAGGCTCCTTACAGCCCCCGTGAATATCATCACTTCTTTCTCTCTCTTTCCCCAGCAGCTTTCTACCATTTCTCTTTGATCATCATTCCTCTTTTACCCACCTACACTCACTCAAACTATCATTACCTCTCTTTCAAGATGTTGTATTCCCCTCCTCACCTCTATCTACCTCGCTCCCTTCTAACCCTCTTCCTACCTCTATCTTTTATCTGCATCTCTCTCATCTTACATAGTTCCTGCCTTCATTCCATCTCCATGGTGACACACACCCCCCCCCCCAAAAAAAACATTCACTTCCCTCCCGAAGCCGAGAGAAGCAGAGAGAAGCCGAGAGAAGCCGAGAGAAGCCGAGAGAAGCCGAGAGAAGCAGACTCACAGTGACACGTGGCGCTGGTCCTGCTCCGCCCTGCCGGCCTCCTCCGCGTCTGTCTCCCCCCCTGAGCTGCTCGCCGTGGCGTCCGAGTCAAACCCCGCCTCCACGCCGCGCAGCACTGCACTCCCGCTCACGTACAGACGCTCCAACTCCAACGGCGTGGAACCCTGCTTCAACAGCCGTCCAATCCCGTCCCTGTCCTCTTGGCCCCTCCCCCGGGCTCCGCCCCCTCCCACGGTGTGCTCCAATAGGCCGTCGAGCTGCTGCTGGAGGTGTCGCTCCACCTGCTTGGCCTGCACCACCTGCAGGCGTCTCCTCAGGTGCCTCAGCCGGCCGGACATCTCCCCCTGCCGGCCCTGGCTCTGCTGGGCTCGCTCCTGCAGCCAAACAGAGCCCTGGACCAGCCCCTCCGGCCCCACTTCCACCTCCCCGGCACCCAGGCCGTCCTGGCTGCTCACCGGGCCGCCGGTCACCAGCTGGAGAGGGGTCTCCGTGCCTCCTCCAGCCCCCAGATTGTTCCCGACACCTTCCTGCCCAGTCACGGTGGTAGAGGGGGAGGAGTAGTCCTGGGTTAGCGACGGAGGTCGGTCCGAAGGCTCGCTGTGCGGGCAGTTGGAGGGCGTGGCGGCGGTCGCCGGGGGAGACCGCCGTTTAAGACAAGGTGCTGGATCTGAGGACACTCCAGTCTGGGGCTCCGCCCCTCCTCCGAAGGGAGCGTGCTCTGTAGAGGCTGTGGTGGTCTGGGAGGGGAGGGGGGAGGAGCCTCCGTTCAGGGTGGGGCCCAGGTTCCTACCCTGCTTCTTGGCCTGGCCGTTGAGGGGGGGCTGGGCCGGGGTGTGTATGGATCTCCTGGGGGGTCCAGGGGCGGGCAGCAGGCTGGGCAACAGGGCCTGCAACTTGGACGACGGCACAGGTGTGACATCAGAGCAGAGGTAGGAGGCCACCAATGGCTGCAGTTTCCCTACGCCCCTCCCTGCTTCCTCCGCCCTCCTGCCACGCCCTGCCCCTCGGGGGCTGATGTTGTCGGAGTCCTGGCTGGTCTCCATGGCGCTGGGGGAGAGGGCGGAGGAGGGCTGGGCCAGTTTGAAGCGGATGCGGTGGGCTGCTTCGTTGGGCGCGTCGGTCAGAGCTGGCGCCATGGCAGCCATGCAGCGCGGGGAGGGGGCCGGCCAGCAGGGGGCCTCGCCCGGGCCTGAGGCCAGCTCCACCACACCAGCCCACTGCTGCTCCTCCTGAGGCCTGGGAGAGGGAACACCTGGGGGGGGCAGAGACAGAGGGAGGGAACAGGAGAACATCAGACACTGTATTCAACAGAAAAGCCAACCACACAAACACACACAGCGCTACAAGACCACCTTTTCACAGACTACACATCCTGATTCATCCCCTAGCCTCGACCCTGTGCTCTGGAGCCTGTGCTCTGGGCCCTGTGCTCTGGAGCCTGTGCTCTGGAGCCTGTGCTCTGGGCCCTGTGCTCTGGGCCCTGTGCTCTGGGCCCTGTGCTCTGGGCCCTGTGCTCTGGGCCCTGTGTTGTGGAGCCTGTGCTCTGGGCCCTGTGCTCTGGACCCTGTGCTCTGGACCCTGTGCTCTGGAGCCTGTGCTCTGGGCCCTGTGCGCTGAGCCCTGTGCTCTGGAGCCTGTGCTCTGGGCCCTGTGCTCTGAGCCCTGTGCTCTGGAGCCTGTGCTCTGGGCCCTGTGCTCTGGTCCCTGTGCTCTGGGCCCTGTGCTCTGGTCCCTGTGCTCTGGTCCCTGTGCTCTGGTCCCTGTGCTCTGGAGCCTGTGCTCTGGAGCCTGTGCTCTGGGCCCTGCGCACTGGGCCCTGTGCTCTGGGCCCTGTGCTCTGGAGCCTGTGCTCTGGGCCCTGTGCTCTGGAGGTCGTACTGAGCAGGAGGAGAATGGTAACCTAGGACATGGTGTATGAGAGCAGAGCTCATGAAGATGGGTTGCAGGGTGGGCAGGTGGCAGGCTAGGTCCACATCTTAACCCACTAGAGGTCTGGTAACCACACACTGGCTGTGTTCAGAGGGTTGTGCGTGGGCATGGCTGGCGACGGAAGTTGGACAGAATGGGGCGGTAACGTAACTCCCCAGATGATCTGTTACACATACCCCAAAAATACTTGGCAGGTGATTGGATGAACCATGTGTCACTCATCGTCTATCACAGGCTAACAACCATGTCAATAGCTGCCAGTAGTTCCTCAGAGGGTGCTGATTGGTCCAAACCGATGTGGTTTGGGCAAAAAAGAGGAACTTTGGCAAGATGGATTCTCATGCGGTAGTGATCTCGAGAACCCAGCTGTCTACCTAAGTCGGGGAGGGGGACCAGATGTGTTGGTGAAATCCAAAAG
This sequence comes from Hypomesus transpacificus, assembly GCF_021917145.1. Taxonomy (NCBI): domain Eukaryota; kingdom Metazoa; phylum Chordata; class Actinopteri; order Osmeriformes; family Osmeridae; genus Hypomesus; species Hypomesus transpacificus. The sequence continues at coordinate 1,160,289 of NC_061076.1, read as the reverse complement.
TGTATGCTGCTGTGTGTGTGTGTGTGTGTGTGTGTGTGCGTGTGTGTGAGAGAGAGGGGAGGGCCACTGCACAGTAGCAGCATCCATGTTAGCATGAGCTGCAGGAGCTAACAGCTGATAGCACCAATGTAGGTCAAAGCCTTTGCATGACTGACACCCCCCCATGCTGACAGCCCCCAGACAGTGTCTGTGTGTGTGTGTGTGTGTGTGTCTGTGTGTGTCTGTGTGTGTGTGTGTCTGTGTGTGTCTGTGTGTGTGTGTGAAGAAGAGACTGCCCTCAAGTCAGACTACACAGCATTTATCCCACTGTGTGATTGTGTATGGTGTCAGGGCTTCCTTTGGTCACGGACACCTGACTAGACAACATCAACCATTCAGTGTTCACGAAAAGTGTGTGTTGTGTGTGTGTGTGTGTGTGAGAGTGAGTGTGAGAGAGAGACAGTGTGGAAGGGAGAGAGAGTGAGGCTATACTAGACTGCTATCCAGTATGCAGGCGGTACTAGTGGACCAGAGATAGAGCAGTAACACTGCTACTGATATTTCTATGGAGTGAAAGTTCTAGAACACCGGATGTTTATTCCGCCTGCTGGCAGGGGCCAAGTCACTGGCACCATCTACTGCTTTCATCTGGGCTAATGGTGTGTGCTTGTGTGTGTGCTTGTGTGTGTGTGCGTGCGTTAGCCTTGACCGGCAGCTACAGAAGGTTCAGCTGTGTCAACTGACAGGATGACACAGCAAGCGGGAGCAACCGCCATGATGTCACCAAGTTGAAACGAAATGTTTACTATCGAAACTCTCCATTATCTCTCTCTCGCACACACACAAACACACACACACACAAACGTGTGAAATCGTTTCTGTCGTCTGAGTGAGCACCAGATCCACCCTAATCTGTTCCTTCTGTAACTGACATCAAACTGATACTTCATAAAGTACAAGGTCTACAAGGAGCGGAGTCCTGGTTTGTAGATTGAGGTCATGAGAAACTGCCACTGAACCAAACAGTGATAACAAATGTTAATAAAACTAAAATGGCTTGACTACAGAAAGTTCAGTCCTTTCCATTTGGTACAAAAACAAAGTAAATAGAAATGTATATACTAGATAAGATACCCAACTACAATAATTATCTCACACTAGGTGACAGAACTTGTACAGCAAATCTCTTACAGTAGGAATTGAAATATAGTATGCCTTTATAAGAATACTTTATCAAACATGTAAATGAATGTAATTTCATGACTGATTGAAGGTAAATAAAACTATCATGACAACACCACCTCCACGTTGCTAGACACACGTTTCCTTCCCTGATACCAGGACGTTTGTCTGGCTGCAGCGTAGGGGGAGCAGCCATTCACGAGCCAGCCTGGGACCCTGTCTGACTGCAGCATGGAGGAAGCAGCCATTCACGAGCCAGCCTGGGACCCTGTCAGGCTGCAGCATGGAGGAAGCAGCCATTCACGAGCCAGCCTGGGACCCTGTCTGACTGCAGCGTGGAGGAAGCAGCCATTCACGAGCCAGCCTGGGACCCTGTCAGGCTGCAGCATGGAGGAAGCAGCCATTCATGAGCCAGCCTGGGACCCTGTCTGACTGCAGCGTAGAGGAAGCAGCCATTCACGAGCCAGCCTGGGACCCTGTCTGACTGCAGCGTAGAGGAAGCAGCCATTCACGAGCCAGCCTGGGACCCTGTCTGACTGCAGCATGGAGGAAGCAGCCATTCACGAGCCAGCCTGGGACCCTGTCTGACTGCAGCGTGGAGGAAGCAGCCATTCACGAGCCAGCCTGGGACCCTGTCTGACTGCAGCGTAGAGGAAGCAGCCATTCACGAGCCAGCCTGGGACCCTGTCTGACTGCAGCATGGAGGAAGCAGCCATTCACGAGCCAGCCTGGGACCCTGTCTGACTGCAGCGTGGAGGAAGCAGCCATTCATGAGCCAGCCTGGGACCCTGTCTGACTGCAGCGTGGGGGAAGCAGCCATTCATGAGCCAGCCTGGGAGTGTCAGAGACTCCACAACAACACTGCTCAGAGAAGCCAGGCCTACTACTGATGTAGCACACCAGCACGTGGCTGGAATTGGGACAAGGCTGTGTGTGTGAGCGTGTGTGTGTGTGTGTGTGTGTGGGGGGGGGGGGGGGGCAGGCTGGGTACCACTCACCACCAGACAGGCTTCTGGTTAGTTAGCCAGGCTTCTGAACCTCCCTGGCTAGCACAGCCATGCCCAATCCCCTGGACGAACACATGTTCCAGCTCACACACACACACACACAACCCAGCAGCAACCAAAGTCAAGATCTAAAATTCCTCTTGTAGCAGTATTTTCAGTGAACGATTAACCAAGCTAATTATTACTGATGAGAAGTCTGCAGGAAGACAACCCTACACACACAGACTACCCCCCCTCCCCCCCCCCCCCGGACAGTCCACATCCCTGAGATCCAGTGATCTTGGAAGCATCGGACGACGAGCGCTGAGATCATTCCCTCCATGCCAGGGACAGTAACGCAACACACGCTTATATAACGGAAAACTACTGGTCGTCTGGCTGGGCCCGGTCGGACGGGTGAACGTGGTATCAGAGGATCGCATGAACGAGGAGAGAGGAGGAGAGAGGAGGAGAAGGGAGAGGAGAGAGGGGGGGCCTGCAGTGAATATGATGAAGACACTATCTGCACTGTCACTCCTGCCTTCATCCAACTGCAATCAAGATCAGTGAATAAAACGACTGATTTGTATCCAGCTAGGTCGCCATCAGTCTAGTGTGACCATGGACTGGGTCTTAAGAGCAGAATCTGGATAAGGATCAAAATAGAAACTCATCCCAATCCCTTTTTAATTAATTACGAACGAATAGACTCCATTAAAAACAGATCTAAATTTAGGATCGTCCTTGCAGGTCTAACTGCTAGTTTTACAGAATATTGCAACACAAGCTGTTGCGTTATCAGGGGCGGGATAAACGCATACCTTTCCCCACGATGAGGTTTATACATTTAATGACAAACACAAACCTGTAGGCTGGCCAGACTTCATTGATATAAAATATTTACTGTGCCAATTAGTATAACGTGGCGCCTGTAAGTGGTTACGCGATTATATAACCCCATCGTAATTCTTAGTTGTGAGGAAATAGGTCCAAAACTGTTATGGGAATGGGTGTTACCGCATTTATGGGCCACAACATTCAAGGATTACGGTGAAGGACTACAAATATTGTCGGTAGCGCTGGCGTTGGCTCGACAGAATTGCTCGGGTGCGTACCGTACCGTAGCCTACATAATGCACGAGCAAGTTCAGAATGCGGCGAGCTGCATTTCTCGTGGGCAGTGGAGCGGGCTTGCAGACCCGCTGTTTCCAGATGCATTTCACCATATACTGAGACTGAATGAGAGATCTTCTCTATGACAAACTTGACATTGATAAGCGTAGGACAAGATAGTAGACTATTTCCATATGGCGAAATGCCTTAGCCTACGTCTGGTTGCGTTTGCAAAATGTAGTTTATTTTCTCTTCCCCCGCTCTGTAACTTTCGTCATATATAAACTAGTGGCCTACTACTTCCTTGAGTAGGTAGGCGGTTGTTATCTAACAAGCAAGAGGCAAAGTTCCTTCTGGGTTTTTTTTACCACAAAGATAAAAGTGACAAAGAAAAAAGGAGGAACCTACCACGTGATGAGAACCCAAGTCCGGGGAAATTGTAGAATTAAATCCCCGCCGCGGATAGGTAATCGTGTGTGCGATCAAGGTGCATTAAAAAAGAAAAAAATCATTTGTTGCAAGACCGCCTATTCACAAAACCCGAAGAGTGCGCTCTAATTCTGAAGCCAGTATTGCTCCCGGAATCACGAAATGGGCGAAACAACGAATAGTTCAGGAACCGCGTCAGCCTGCTCTCCGTAATTAGAGATGCGGTGCAAATCTAGTAGATTTTCACACCGGTTCTATTTCCAAATATCCTCAAATTGTTCGTCTCTTATTCCGAGATGATTTTTGTTGTCAGGTTTATATGCAATTCCCCCGTTAATCCGTTATTCTCGTTGCCGTTTCAGGGAGAGCGTCACACGGAAAATGGCGGCTCGGTCCTCTCTCTCGAATTTCAGGTCTGACAAACAGAGCCGTAGAACGTCTTTGCGGCCGGCGGGAGACATTGCTCATACTCGCCACTAGAGTAGAACAGCATCGAGGACACGCCTGTGTCCGCCAGAGGGCGACAAAGATACAGCCCTGCCCTTCTGTTGTCCTCCATCATGGCCCAATCATGTCTCCGGCCTAGGGGGCCTGGCCTGCTAGTGTGAACTGAAGGGTCCAAACGTACACTCTTCAAAACAGCTCATCAAATGCAACAAGGAAACGAGTAAAACGAAAAGCAGGTGAGCGCCAGTCAACATGCAGTAGTGTACCTTACCCATAGCATCAGCAGTCTCTCTAAGACAGCAGCCTTCTTTAAGCAGCCTCATCATCATAAAGTTCATCAACAACATGGCCTTTTGTGGCTCAATTCTACGGTCTCCATTCTAACTGATGCTACTTAAGGACTTCAGCCTAATCTGCATTTCCTCCGGATTCATCACCTGCTGAGAAATATGGGCTTGAATCCATACGGCGGGAATGACTAGAACTGGGCCACATGTTTGACATTCCATTCAGTAAAAAAACGGATTAGATCATGTTTTAGAAGAGCTGAACCGGGACATTTGATCATAAAGCCGTTACTGACCAATCGTCGCTAGTGTCGGTGCACCATCTCGTGGTAAGAAATAGAAACTGCCTCTGAGATGGCCCAAAGGCAGCATCAGAACAGCAGCGGCTGTGTGCAATGGTAATCCAGCTGTCAGCTTTACTCACGAGCAGACAGATTTCCCCTAACCCGTAGTAATAATAATAATAAAACACAAACGTTCCTATTTTCAAGCACTAATGCGTGTCTAAATAAACCAGTGTTCTAGCCTTGGATATACAATATCATCCATTGAATATTAACTGACCTGTCAAGAGTAAAATACATACCTCGGAACAGCAAGATGGCTCGGCCATACGTATATATTCTCCATTTCGTGGTTACCCATGTCACTGCGCCCAACAATCATCCTGGTAGACTGTCAACCCGTTCTAAAACCGAACAAAAGAACATTGAGTTAGCTACAGTACACGTAACTTTGATACATTCGTCAGAATAATTGTTTATGAAAAAAATTATGAGACAGTTCATATGAAATGTATAGCTTATAACAAACAGTACAGTGCTGTTATAATGCCACATTGATGGGATGTAGCTGGTATCAAAGTTCCATGTCCTGAATGTGACCGCTGAGACTGGGGAGAACGGACGGCGACAATCACTGAACTCAGTGCTGTATCATTTAGTGCTAGTTAGCTGGCTTATCAACGTAAATATTTTAAACAAAATATTCTTCAATCTAGTGTTCCCGGTAATATATAAATAACTAAAATATGAACACTTAAATATTAGTTATAGATTCTTCTATATTTTGTAAAATGACTACAAAGTTGTTTGCTATAGTTAGCAAGCTTTCTAGACAGCATCGGTAAGTTAGCTATCTTGTTACTGACATAGCTTGCTAGCTAGCAATATCTCTAGTAAGCTAGCAAGCTAGCAGCAGCTGACCGACACATTGGCCTGTTGACTGAAATCCCGAGACAGTTTTACCTTTTAATTTTAATTTGAGTCGCACAAAAAATATAAATTTTGCAAGATAAACTACTTTGTAACTATTTCTATTCATAGTCTCTGTCGACATCACCAGTTTTCAATATTTACCTGCAATAAACTCAGTTTTATGTAAGAGAGTAGAAAACTCGCCTTCGCTCACCTGCACAAGTCGACCAGTCTTGAACCGGAAATGCCCGCCTGTGCACGTCTGTGATTGCACAGTTTTGTAAAACAAGCACGGTGATTTGCTGATGTACCTGCCACTCAGTACAGATGAGCCCTCCATTGAAAGTAAATAATACTGAAGTTTATCAGATATTCTCAAAATGTTCAAGCACGAAAACATTTTAATTGAACATCACTGTAGTCGAGGTTAATGGTTGTGCACCTCAATCACAGTTAGTCAAACAAAGCCTTAAGGTTCTCCGCTACTTGGAGCTAAACGTTTGCAAACCATATTTACTTTGACGATAGCTGTTCAACTACTGTTGTCTAATACTGAGTGGTAAACAACATTATGGGGGGATATTACCTGTTCAAATATATTATCGCACAATATCGAGGCTTTATCATTTCATGTTGGAGCTTCTGTGGTTCGCTTGAATCTGTGTGAATTACTTACCTTTAGACATTCCTCAACATTTTGTGCTGTCATGCTACACAAGATTATGGGTTCACATATAAAATATGACCATTATTGATAAGGAAAGATATTATTGAAGGAATTAAACAGTATTCTTAGCCTGAAACATTGAAAGTATACGTGCCAGTTTTCATGTTAAAGCATTTCAGATTTCAGATTGTGTGAAACTCTTTTACACTGTGGCAGACACTGATATTTGGGTGCATCAGCTTCTAACGAACTGTTAAATCAACTGTAGTCCAGTATTAGTCCAGTCGAGTAGTCTAGTGAGTTATACACATCAGTAAACTCAGTCTGGCCACATGTTTTGGAGTAACTGATGTCTCCAATTTTTCTTTCAACCCCTGGACTACTGTGAATCCAATACCCAGCGTTGATGGTTCAGGTTCCAGCTTGAAAATGTAACAGAAATCCCTCATTCAGTCTCCACTTGTCTAGATACTTTTAAGTAACCCTTAGTTGCAAACCCTTCTGAGGAACCCAGACGCAAGTCAGGAAAAGATTGTTGAAATTAGTTTATTCTAGTTTCCATACTTTAAAATGAATTACACATGAATAGTCATTCTGTCTAGGACAGTAGATTCTTTTTTATAATCAAGACACGTTATGTAATGTGAAATGATAATACTCCAACCTCTCTGTGCAGAGGTTAAAGTTTACAGATTTAATATTCACCATATACCTTAGAAAAAAGCACCAAAAGTTGACAATAGGCATCTCCATTCCTTGATATGGGGCAGCTTGTCGTAACGTGTTATTTCATCAAGTTGGCCTTTCTCTCTTGTAGGTCAGACTCAAGCACATAAAGCACACATGTAACACACACACACACACTCAGCACAAACACAAGGCGGCCAGTTCAAGGTTGCTGAGACATACTTGGGGGGCTTTCTGATGTAAGCAACACAAAGTCTGAACGCTATTATTGTCAGAAAGTTCTTGAAACCACTAAAGAACCTGTTAACGGTTCACGCCTGGGTAAGAAGGGTCTTGTGGAATGGAGGCGCAGATTTGTCGTCTTGAAACTGGACCAGTCAGCTAAATGTCATCGCTGATTGAAGTCCTTGGACAGACTTGAGCTATGAATCGAGTATCAGTCAAGTAAATGTCTCAGGAATATTTAGTATAAATAAATAAAAAGAAGTCTGATCTTTTTAGTTTGGCTTTTCAGGCGTCGCCTAAAGTCTTGGTTTGCCTTAGGAGGTCCCCATGCATCCCCTTTGGTCCCAGACACACATCACACATACACACTAACTCGCCTATGGATCACTGGATTCTCAGTCAGGAAGAGGCACTTCTTCAAATAAGTGGTTAAAGAACACTTAATTCCTCTCCAACAACAACAGTCAACTTCTAACATCACCAGTCTGCCTGTGTGACATCAGACAAGCCAAAAGCTTCGATAGGCCACAACCAGCTAGCCAATGGTTTTGATCGGTTGAGGTTAGCCAGCCCGTTGCTATGATGGGCAGAGCTAACTCATCTTCTGCTCCCTGCACACTAACACTGACCAATCAGGAGAGCTGCCTGCACACTAACTGACCAATCAGTAGAGCTGCCTGCACACTAACTGACCAATCAGTAGAGAGAAACCAGAGCTACAGGCTATTCCACAAGTGTTTATTCAGAGTTATGATGATAAAAAGAACATAAAAAACTAAACATTTAAGACAGGGACTTCCATCAAGGATTCTCTTTTATTTATCTTCAGGGGCAGAGAAGTCAAAGTGATGTCTGCCAATGATGGGCCAATCAGCACTTAGAAACAAGAGGGAAGAGGACTAAACCAATAACAAAATCAGCCTGATAAGGCTTCAGGAGTGGGGTTAGATGGTGATAGGCCAATGAGGGCTAAGGCATGATGGGGCAAGTTTGGGTCTTGGGGAGTAGAAGAGGACGAGGGAAGGGGGGGGGGGGACCAGGAGATAGCGGATGATGACGAAACAGAGATTCAGAGGTACTGAATTAGCAGCAGTTCGTTTTCCTTTTTCTTCTTCTTCCTCTTTTTCTAAATAGCGGAGTCATGTGGCTCCAGGTTGGCATGGTTACAGTCCAGGGGGCTGGGGGGGAGGGGCTACAGGACCTCGTCGCTCTCAGCTGTGTGCAGCTGTGTGTCGTCAGCATCAGTCATGCTGCTTTCCTGGGACTCCTCCACTTCCGCTGCAGGGGAGCAACAGCGGGTCAGAGGTTAAAGGTTACCAGGACAACACAAGCATAGAAGCCCAACGACCCGACAACCAAAACAAAGGCGTAAGGCTGTAAGGTACCTGAGTCGTAAGGGTAATCTTCAGTCACAGGCTCTTCGTCATCAGGCAGGTATCTCTTGTCAATGGCTTCTTTGATCTGGTTGTTGGCTCCTTTGGGGTCGAGGTCCATAGCCCAGGAGAAGTTCATGAGAGCCAGGTGGGTCTGGCCCAGCTTCTTATACACCTGGGTGGGACAATGCATGTTGGAAAACACACAGACAGACAACGCATCTCATCTTTGATACTCATTTACCCATACCAATTCCCAGCCATCCATAACAAGGATGATCCAGCTTGTTGTGTAAACAGGTTCTGGCAAGGCCTCTTACCTTTCCTATTAGAAAGTAAACAAGGGACTCTTTGGGCACGATCTGTTTAAGTTCCTCAAGCTCTTGAAGAGCAGCCTGGTAGGAGGAAAAAATGAGGGGAAAGTCATCCAATGGAATCGCTCACAGATAAGCCACAACCAATGAAATGTCAGATACCATCTAGAGGCCAACCTTCCATTAGGTATTGGAGGCATGAGGTGCCTTGTTCACAGCAGACGACGTTGGCATGGTTACCTTGTACTTCTCGTTTGCAAAGAGGATGGAGGCCCTGTGGAACTTGCATAGAGGATTCTTCGGATCTATGTTGATGGCCCTGTTCAGGGTCTCCAAGGCATGATCCGACTTCTTCAGCGCATGCTGCACCTGAAATGCACACAAAAAGTTTAGGGTCACGAGGGTCATCAGATAGTCATCAGCTTTAGTTAGAACTAATGCAAAAATTCCAGGACCAGTAAATGCGAAAGCTAAGCTAATGCTAACTCCAGGACTTCCCAACTAAAACCAACTGGGAAAGGCTAATGTTGAACTACTACGGAGAAGGCTGAAAGCTAGCTAGGTTTAGCACTAACGGCCAACGCCACAGTAACAGTAACTAACGCTAGCGGTGACAGTAACTTACCACTCCGATGTGACAGAGCAGCACAGAGCTCTGAGGGTTGATGCTCAGAGCCTTCTTGAAGTGGATCTCTGCTAGATTGAACTTCTCCTGTTTGTAGTAGATCATTCCCAGCCCATACCTGTAAGACAGAGACAAAAGACAGATCCTGAACACATGACAATGTCGTTTTGTAGCCCAAGAAGTCTGAATAACGTACCTTTATTGTTCATCCCAGGTGTTGTAGAGACCCTAGTTTGTTGACAGCTTTTGGTTTTACCTTCTAAGGTAGATAGACGCGCAAGCAGGGTAATGTGTGTGAGGTCGTACCAGGCGTTGTAGTGGCGGGTGTTGACGCGGATGGCGTTCCTGAAACACGCCAGGGCCTTCTCCAGCTCCTCCGTCAGGACAAACTCGTGCCCCAGCAGGGTGTAGGCGTAGGCGAAACCAGGGTCCACCTGGATGGCACGCTGGAAAAACTTTATGGCAATGTCATGCTCCCTCTGCAGGCTGAAACAGTTCCCTGCAACGCACCACGCCTGGGGGGGGGGGGGGGGGGGGAGAGAAGAGATCATCAAGAAGTGGAAGGATGGGAAAACGAGGAAGGCAAATTGATAAAAGGAGACAGGAGTCAGACAACAGAAAACCAGTGAAACCGAGTCAAATGTGTCGGGTCTTATCCAATACAACAGTGGATCTTGAGGTTGCTGTTAGCTGACGGTGTGTATGTGTGTGTGTGGTGAGTTACCTCAGGTGAGATGTGTGTGGCGAGTTACCTCAGGACGGTGTGTGTGTGTGGTGAGTTACCTCAGGTGAGTATGTGTGTGTGTTGAGTTACCTCAGGTGAGATGTTAGCTGACGGTGTGTATGTGTGTGTGTGGTTGAGTTACCTCAGGACGGTGTGTGTGTGTGTGCATGTGTGTGGTGAGTTACCTCAGGTGAGTTCTTGTCCATATCCGTGAGGTCTTTGGAGAGGGCAGAGAGTGCCACGTCCTTCTGCAGGTGCCACAGCGTGGTGGAGTAGATCTCCATACCCTCCACACGGTAGCTCTCGATGCGACGCACCTCCGAGAAGATCCGCTCCGCCTGGAGAGGGAGCACAGGGCCAGAAGGAACTTCAGCATGTGAGGCTTACTGGTCTCACTGGTGATACCCTGTCTGCTCCTTACTGGTCTCACTGGTGATACTCGGGCTTCTCCTTACTGGTCTCACTGGTGATGATACCTGTAGGCTGTAGTCTCCCTTTCTCCTTTGTGTGTGTGTGTGTAACAGTCTTACCTGCATGTACTCTGCCAGTTCAAAGTGGGCCCTGCCGATCTGGCCCAGTACCCAGCCAGTGTTGTAATGGTGTGAGGGCAGCTGGCTCAGGATGCTAATGGCCTCCTTGCAGTTGTAAGCACACAGGGCCAAGTAGCCACGGCCTATATCCCGCATCAGAGTCATCAGGCCGTCTGGGACAGCAGACAAAACACACACAAGGTCAGCAACACAAAACGACACTTTTATATGGACATCATTGAATCATTTCATTCTGGGAAAGGGTGTCCTAGGTTCAGGCAGCTTGGTTCCAGCTCCAGGGGTCCATGGAGGGAGGCGTGTGGGGTACATGAAGACGGTCGGTGGGGTCACGGTACCTGCAGCAGCCTTTTGCAGGCTGAAAGCCTGGAACTGGGGCGACCCCAGGCTGCCTTTGCCATCCGTCATTGATAAGTCAAGCTTGAGAATCTCGATGCTCTCGTTGAGGTTGGAGGGCGTGATGCCGGCCTTGCCCGTCTTCGACTTGGTCTTCCTGTTGGGGATCTTAGTGGGGAACTTCATCTTCAGCTTCTTGCTGTTCTCCTATGGAGGGCGACAGGTCATCAGAGTGAGTGCTGAGGACTCCCTACTCCTAGAGCCAGACAGCCAAGAGGGTTACAGACACAGGAACAGGTAGGGGGGGGCACTCGCAGACAGCCAGCAGATACTTTCATCTAAAGTGACTTTCAGAGAGCTCTTGCTCTGCAGGCGACCACACAGATCTAAACCCCACCCCCTGCTCTTGTTCTTCTCATGACTGGCTTTTGGAAAGGATCGACATTTGGGTTTATGATTGTTTGATACCAACAGGGTTGGGAGGATTTCAGGTAGATCCAAATGACAATCGGAAGAAGAACAAAAACAAGCACTTATTATATGCAGTCAGGTAGACGAGCCTGCTCAGAGAACATTTACATATAGTCATTTAGCAGATGCTCTTATCCAGAACGACTTACAGTAAGTACAGGGACATTCCCCCCGAGGCAAGTAGGGTGAAGTGCCTTGCCCAAGGACACAATGTCATTAGGCACGGCGGGGAATCGATCCAGCAACTTTCTGATTACTAGCCCGACTCCCTCACCGCTCAGCCATCTGACCTCCCTCTGAGAACAGATGTATTGTAGTGGCGGGGGTGGGCGGTACCTTGGCAGTGGAACTGGCACTGGTGAAGAGCCGTGAGCTCCGCCTGGGCTGCACGTTGGGGGGGGCAGCGATGGTGGGGCTCAGCACTTGAGGTGTCGTACTGCACACAGACAAGGAGAGAGAGACTGACGCTAAAGAAGAACCAGGTAGAGACAGGCAGACAACTGGACAGGAAGACAGGCAAAAACCCTGGCCAAGCAGGTGGAAAGCTGAGCAGACAGACCTGGTCTGAGGGGCAGTGCTCTGGGTTTGGTTGAAGGGGATAGGGAGCACTTCTCTGCTGTTACCACTCTGGGAGAACACAGACTTGGTCCCTGCTTGGGAGATACGAGCCACAGACTGGAGAGAGGAGAGAGAAGGGGAGGGAGAGAGGAGAGAGGAGGGGAGGGAGAGAAGAGAGAGAAGGGGAGGGGAGGGAGAGATAAGGGGAGGGAGAGAGGAGAGAAAAGGGGAAGGAGAGAGGAGAGAGAAGGGGAGGGAGAGAGGAGAGAGAAGGGGAGGGAGAGAGAATGGGAGGGAGGGAGGAGAGAGAAGGGGAGGGAGAGAGGAGAGAGAAGTGGAGGGAGGGAGGAGAGAGAAGGGGAGGGAGAGAGGAGAGAGAAGGGGAGGGAGAGAGGAGAGAGAAGGGGAGGGAGAGAGGAGAGAGAAGGGGAGGGAGAGAGAAGGGGAGGGAGAGAGGAGAGAGGAGGGGAGGGAGAGAGGAGAGAGAAGGGGAGGGAGAGAGGAGAGAGGAGGGGAGGGAGAGAGGAGAGGAGAGGAGGGAAGTGAGGGAGGGAAAGATGGACAAGGAGGGAGGGAGAGAACGGGAGGGGAGAACATTATATTTAATTTAATTTAATTATTGGTGTCTTTCCTGTGTGGGTGTGTGCGTGTGTACCTTCTTCTGTGGCGCTCCAGGTGGAGGTGGTTCCATCCCTGAGCCACTATGACTGTAGTTCTGAAGGTACGAGGGGTCTCCCGGGCTGGGTTCCAGGGGCAAGATCCCAAAACTGGAAACACAAATAGGAGAGCTTCACACTCGGATATCTAGCTCAGCTCAGTCACCCAGAGGATCAAGAGCATGTGTGTGTGTGTGTGTGTGTGTGTGTGTGTGTGTGTGGTATACAGCTGTGTACCTGGGTGTGAGTGGGCTGAGTGCTGCGGGGCCCCCCAGTAGAGAGCGTCCACTCCTGGGCTTGTTCTGAGTTTGCTTGGAGAGCATGGAGCCAGCCGGACCCAGAGGGCCCGCGTCCGGGGAGATGACAGACGAGTCTATGTAGGACATTGTGGAGTCAGACGTCATGGACGAGTACTTAGAGTTAGACGACTCCAGATTCAGTCGGTTCAGCTCCTACAGAGAGAGAAATGGATGGAGAGAGAGAAGGTTAACGCCTTGCTCTGCAAACAGACAGTTCAGATTGTTTTGCAACATTGTATGTCTGTGTGTGCCAGGGTGTTCTACATCTGTGTTTGTGTGTCATTGTGTGTGTGGGTAGCAGGGTGTACTATGCGTTTGTGTGTGTGTGTGTACCAGGGTGTCCTGCGGCGTCTCCATCAGGACTGTGTCCACTGGGCGATGCGGCATGTTGTGGCATGGCGTGTGGGCGGGGCTTATAGGGGGCTGGGGAAGAGGTCCACTCCCTCCACAGAAGTTCTGGAGAGAAGTCAGTCTGAAGATCTGCTCTGGGTCTGGACGCTCACCTGGAAACCAAACACACGGAACCTGTTCACATCAACCTTTGACAACATTCTTTAGCAGAATGGAGTAACTGGCAGTTGACTGAATCACCTGTCAATGTCTCTGCAGTGTGTGTGTGTGAGTGAGTGAGTGAGTGAGTGAGTGAGTGAGTGAGTGAGTGAGTGTGTGTGTGTGCGGACGGCAGACTCACCTATCTGACAGAGGGACTCGAAGGGGGACCAGAGGAAGGGATTGAGGCTTAGGCTCCTCTGGTAGCACTCTGAGCCCCGGGCAAGGCGATCAGTTTTGCTGTACGGGAAGAGACAACGGACATGAGGACAAACATACAACTACACGTTACTATGGTAACCATTCCGACTGTCCAGCTGGGCGTAGCTCGGCTGCAGTTTAGAATCTTCAGATGTAAAAGATGAGTTGAGTTCAATAGACAGACGGGGTTAAGGACTACTGACAATGGATCCATCCTTAGGTGGCATATTTTTGGAATTCTAAGAAGTGGGGTGTTTTCTAATCCTGCTCGGGAGATCTGCCTGGAGGATCAGTCCTTCTGTTTACATCCTGACCCCAGCATTCCCCTGGTACACACACACACACACACACACACACACACAGCCTTCTCCAGGTCACAAGGCCTTGATTAGGCACATTATAGCTGCACACAGAAGTGCATTAGCTAGCTGGTCTGTCTGGACTTCAATCTAAGAGCACAGGATGCTTCTGCAGCCAGACTAAGCCCATCAGACTCAGATCCTGTTTCAACTGACTAATGTATGCAGTGACTGACTCAGTATAGTAAGGAACAGATGACAGTAATGTATGTCTGTATAACACAGTCTTCCTTCCTCTCCTGTGATCGAATGGTTATAGCCAAAAGCTTCTCTACAAAGCCATTACCTGTCCATCCTCATGGCAGATCAATGGATTCGAGGGGCCATGCATTAGGGAGCCCCTAGGTTCAGTCCGAGGGGCCATGCATTAAGGGAGCCCCTAGGTTCAGTCCGAGGGGCCATGCATTAAGGGAGCCCCTAGGTTCAGTCCGAGGGGCCATGCATTAAGGGAGCCCCTAGGTTCAGTCCTATCAGCTTGATGACACACCCAGTAGCAGTGCTTAGAACCCACCAACATTCCACTGGAACAATGTGATGTTGACCTCCACGTGTATATTACAATTACATAACAGTTCATGCAACACCCTTCAAGGAAACTTAAGTCGATTGAGATGCAGTTTTATGGGCATATGTGAAGCCCTCTGTGACATTGCTTGTAAAAAGGGCTATACAGATTCCATTTGAAACAGTGAACGAGACCACCCCAGTACATAACTCTCCCAGTGTAAACCAGTTAGTAGAGACACGTGCCAGTGTAACCCAGTGAGACCTTACCAGTAAATCTGTCCGAGCAGAGACAGGGTGAAACAGGCCGAGTCTCCGAACTCTGTGACGAGGTCTTCCTGGCTCTTCTGTTTGTTCAGGACTCCCCCTGTGAGGATCTGCTCCCCCTCCGCTAGCCTGTGCACACGCACGCACAGTCACACACGCATGCATGCATGCCCTATACTGATTCATAGCATGCCAACCACTAGTGTCTGTTCCCATTATTAGCAGCCACCCCGTCCCCCCCCCCCCAGATTCCCACCCCGTCCCCCCCCAGATTCCCACCCGGTCCCCCCCCCAGGTTCCCACCCCGTCCCCCCCCAGATTCCCACCCCGTCCCCCCCAGGTTCCCACCCCGTCCCCCCCAGATTCCCACCCCGTCCCCCCCCAGATTCCCACCCCGTCCCCCCCCAGATTCCCACCCCGTCCCCCCCCCCGTCCCCCCCCAGATTCCCACCCTGACATCCACAGTCTCTCTGCTTACTTGCTGAGATCCACACAGCACTTAGCTAACAGGTATTTGCATTGTGGCGTGGTGCAGCTGTGGCCTTTAAGGAGGCGGTAGGCCTTGTAGGCCTTCCCAGAGCGGTAGTAGCAGGTGGCCAGCAGGAACAGAGCCTCCTCCGAATGAACTAGGGAGACATGACACAGCAGAGCATGGCGGAGCATCAGACTCGTTTCTTTATTGTGGCCTCTCACGTACGCACAAACTGACACACACTGATGAATAGACAGCCGGACATCCAGAAAAACACACACACATGTACAGACGAAGACATACCCACGGTGTGACACCGACAGACAAGCAGAGAGATAATCTACCGGACAGATACGGGATTGTGGTGATGCGCTGTTCTGTGTTATGTTTAACATACAGGCCTGCTTTTTCAAGGATCGAAGTCGTTTAAAGATGACTAGCGATGGATGGACGAACAGGGAGGGATGCATAGGCCTATGTGAAGTGTGTTATGTCATTACCTTCAGCGTACAACCGCTCTGCCAGGAACGCTGCGTCGCGATAGGCATAGTGGTTTAGTGCTTGCCACACAGCAGCCTACACGCAGGGAAGTGAAAGAGGGAACATATATAACATACATACAAGCCCTTCTTTGAAAGCTTTCTATAGCTGTTGAACTAAATTGAGAAGATGATTTACGAGTTAGCGTGATTCCAAACATACATTGAAAAGATTAACATACCGGCCATAACCCAAGTTAAAATGAAGGATAGTCTCCATCTTAGCTACCGTTACACTAGGTCGTTAACGTTAGATATTGTGAATGTGGCGACCACCACGTAGCGCTTCTTAAGCAATATTTAATCATTACAATATTAATGCATTTGATAGTAGCCAAATATTATCAGCTAGCTAACAAGGCAAGCCATTACGTGGGCGAATACATCCATAACTTCATATTAACCAATTAGCTAGCTGGTTATCTATTAGCTATCTAACTTGCTAAACAACATGACACAGCTAGAGCTAGCTATTTCAAATTTGACGAAAGGAATATGACAGTTAGCCAGTTGACGTAGCAGTCTAATAGTAGTAGTCCACTAACCTTAATATTACTACCAGTAAACTGACTAACTAGCAAACGCATAGCTAGCAGGAAGCTGCAAGAAATACGTTAGCTACAGTAGGAAATCAAGTTCATCAACGGGCCTACCAGCTACATTTGGTACGTTTACAAAAGAATAGCAGATCAATCAAAGACCTGGCTAATTGACTTGCGTTAGCTAGCTAATTGTATCGGCTGCCCCTAACTTTAGCAAGCGCATACAGTCTGTAAGCTAGCTGTTAGCCAAGAAACCCTTGATAGCACCTACACAAAAACATTCTTATTCAGAAGGAAAACACCATATAAACCAACTATATAATTAAATTGACAGTTATGTTTCTGGCTACAATTCATATTCGCGATGAATACACTGCTGTTCTATAATCTGGAAATGAGAATCATACACCTATTTTTTTAAATTTTTGGTTAGACTAGGTATGTAGAGCTAGTTTGTGGAGCTAAATACAATGTATACTGCTGTAGCCAGCTAGCCAATGCTACACAAGGCCCAGGCGTTTGTTTTCAGACCTCGGCGTAAGAGTAGTCTAGGAGACCGACCGGGGAGAACAAAATGTAGGCATGAATACATGGCGCTTTTCCTGCAAATGACATCGGTCGGCTTGAAATAATAAACCACTTTTTCACCTGAACAGGTTCCTGCAGCACCGTCATTCCGTTGTCAGGCTCCTTCTCACGTCCTCTGTTATTTGTTTCCCTCTCTCTTCAGTTCCTTTCTTAGCTTGTTCAGTACCCAGGCCTGAAGTAGCTCCGACCGAAGGATTTGAACACACCGACCGTTACCGAGAAATAATGCCGGAACTTGTCGAATTCATCCGAAAAAGGAAAAGCAACTGACGAGGGCTCTGCGAAGATAGCCGAAGAGTTTTTATTTTTTACAAAACACAAAAAGGCAAGCCTAGTACACTAAGGCTTTGTAATTTTCCAAAAAAATTATAATTAAAAGGGGTTTCTTGTCTCTAACAAGTTTCAGTGATGTACTAAAAAACTTAACATCATAAAAACCTTTCCAAATGAAAGAAACAAATTGTGAAATTGTAAAAATCTATGTAAAAATTGTGAAATTCAGATCCCATTCAGATTTATTTTTGAAACCTTTCGAAACTTTTCACACACTCAACGCACAGAAAACGTTTTATAGTTTTGTAAAAACGTTTTTTCGAAAATATGTTTTTAACCCTTTGGAACATATATTTTTTTTATCTTTTTTTTTTTACTTTTGGAAAATAATTTTTGTACGTTTTGAAAATAATGTTTATACCTTTTGAAACGTTTTTCCAAAATAAATCTAAAATATTTTTATGGAAGCAAATCAGTGACATAATGTTTCAGATCCCAAAAAATTGTGGCGAAAAAATTCTGATTGCAAAATCCAGGATCAGGGGTGCCACCAGGAATTTTGGGGCCCATGAAAAAAAAACAAAGTTTATCATTTCTATTAGTTTTAATTTTTGGGGGGACCCCTATCAGTCATGGGACCTTAGAATCATCCTAACTTTTCATTGGTTGAGTCTAATTTGAGTGAGAACGACTTGCCCGGTAGACTGCATAGTCTAAATGTCCATGTCACAAACTAAATAATTTTACATGTTGGTTAATTATACACCAAAAAGATCGAGGAGGACAGCTTTCAAAATATATGGGAAATTCTGCATTTAGCCAGGCGGTACGATTTTTGGTGTGATTTGTGTAAAACTTCTGAGTGAGACTGCATCCCCTGGCACTAGGCTACATTGTTTTTGACTCGAGTTACTCACTGGTGTAACAGACGTGGGCTTGCAAGCTGCGTCAGAGGCTTACCGGCCAGTGTTCGCTCCCACCGGGAGTCGAACCTGCTACCTCTCGACTTCCAAGCGCAACCACTACCAACTATGCCAACGAAAAGCTGGCGATTTGTTGACGCAGGTGGCCTTTTACATACTTGAGGAGTGAGTTTCACCACACACCGGCTACACTGGCAGTGTGTTCACAATGTTGTATTTCACTCCATTCTACACCAAAAATGTCAGGTAGGACTGCTTTTTGCAGATACGAGCCTGCTGAACATAGCCAGGGTCTCTGATTTCTCAAAGCGAGCCTGTTTCATTAGTTGCCTGAGAAACGACCTCCGTTAGCCAGGCTAGTTTTGCCCACTCGGTCAGGCTAAGTATTTGAAAACTAACTTACTTTAGGATATCCGGATATTCGATTAACCAAGCCCATCCCTACGAGGAACACCGAGTTGTGTGGACTAGTCGTGTGCTCGCCTTCGGTAAGAAGCACGCATCACTTAAGGTTCTCCTCTAGGTGGGGAAAGAGGGCCATCTATCACTGACTTGTGTCCATGTAGGGTCTGTATAGACGGTAGCACACGAACGATGATCAGCGTTCCTGACATTTATCTTGCATTTTACTCATCAGAAATTCATGTCACAGGGCACATGCCACTTCATCTATGTATTTAAATGAGGAGCGCATGCTACACTAGATATTCAGTCCTGCAACTCCTGACAAATCACAACTTGCTCATCCCTAATTCATGTCACGTCCCTGTGTGGAGAAGAGAAAAAAAGTATATAGTTATAAAAAAAAACAACAACAATAAACTGGGGAAACTGTTCCACAGTTCATGTGGATTGTTGCCTGTGGACATTTCAACAACAGCACTTGAAGGAAATGAATAATGGATTATGAATAGATTGACCAGCGGTCATAGTTAAGTATGATCTCATGAATTTGTAATCTAATAAACCTATCGCATTAAAGTAAAACAGACTCGACTTGTCCTTGTGATAACAGTTGAGAGAACATGTAGGCTAACTGGGCAAGAAAAGAGGTTACCTGTCACTGTAAAGTCAAGTGTTCACGTAGCAACACCATTTATTCATTTATACCAATGCTCCAGTTCAGACCATGGCCACCCTTAAAAGGTCCTACAGCGAACCACTCGTTTTCTGCTATCTTTATATTCTCCCTGAGGGACAACAGAAAAACATCTGAAAAAGAGCAATTTGTTTTGTGTAAGCAAGTGGTCGAATGACGACATGTTTCTGAGTTCAGGGTTGTTGTTTCTGGCTACATCAGGTTATAGTGGTGAGTGACAGGCCTGTCATGGGAATGGGGCATCTTGCAATAATCTCTAATCCATACTCTACGGCTGGAGAATAGAGAGGAAGAAAGCAAGGGGGGTTAAAGAGAAGGAGAGTTAGAAGGCTATTTATGTGACTCATAAAACCTACTGTGCAATTCCCACGCTGCACTATGACAGCATTGGTTTCAGTCTCGTAGACCAGCTGGTTCTACGACCAATGCCAGCTAGAACTGACTAACACCAGATAGAACTGACTAACTCAAATTCTGTCTCGAACCAACTGGTTCTATGTTAGACCCGCTAAGGGTGACTTAAACCATCACCAACATCACCTAGATCTGTCTGAATGGAAATTACACTATTTTCCTTCGAAAAGTAAATTCAGTCTCCGCAGCAGTAATTCAAAGGAGACCAAGGTATCAGTAAGCAGGCTCAAACCTGCTTTGTCATCACCCTGTATGTTCCAGACAAGTGCCGGTCTTACTGTTCTCACAGTGAGAGAGAATTAAATGTTGTTTCCCTCAAGGATAACTGTCACGCGCTAATGGATGGCAGACATGGCTACAGGCAGAGTTTAACCAGACTTCAGCCTGAGATGGACAGATGCAGGAACACTACTCTCTAATAACCTCACATGTTTCTGCCTTGTTGTCAGACTGCCTGGCTGAGGCTCCAGTGAGAGAAGTGTGAGAGGCCTCCGGTTCTTTTAATCACTGTACATTTGAAAGCCTCCTTTATTTATATATATTTTTTAAATCGAACGCAAGTGTGAAAACTCAGAAGTGGAAGTGGTAATGGAGGTCGTGTGTGTTCCGCCTCTGCAGTACAAACTGCTGGTGCTTCTGTTAAAGTCAACAGGTTTGTTCTGGTCTGGCTGTGGGTGACCTTTGAACCCTCCTGCTGGGTCATTGACTC
>NC_061076.1:1056943-1139248 GCF_021917145.1 Hypomesus transpacificus | reverse complement strand
TAGTAGGTAGACTTGTACCTGTAGCATAGTTAGACCACATATTTAAGTTTTAATGCAGGCACCTTCCTGCCAAAGTAAATTCCTCGTCTGTGCAAACTTCCATGGCGAATAAAACCCTTTCTGATTCAGATTCTGATTACTATTCGTGCATTGCTTTGGCGTTCTAAAACATTCCAGAGTACGCGTTGTCTACTACTGGCTCGCTTTGACTCTTTGGCCAGCCAATCAGGTCGCTGTTTGGTTGGTCACCAGGCCAGCACGCCAATCATTACAGTCGAAAAGCAGGAAGCCGTCTTCACGTAAAAAAAAAAAAGAAAGAAGCAGACGAAATCAACAATAACAAAACAGCCCTTCACAGCATCGAACTTTGGTTAGTATCTCAGTATTAGTAGTTGTAGTCGTAATGCTTCTTCATTAACTAAGTAATCAAAACAGTTTTGTGTGCATTTTATTTTTCTTTAACGTTAGCACTGTAGCTAACTGTTGTTTATCCTTATATTAGCAGAAATGGCACTGGTACGCTTGTATTAGTAAGCGCCACGTTAGCAATGCATCTACTCTAGCTAGTAACTCTTATCACTGTAGGCAAGTGTTTGCACAACAGGTGCAACTCGTGGCAAACGTTAGATTGATTAAACAATTACTTTTGTGTGCAGTTTTCGTAAACGAGGTGTTTGCTAATCCAACCGTCAGCTAAAATGAGAGGAGGCTCATCGTACGGTGACAGGGACCGCGACCGGGGTCGCGATAGGGGGTAGGTCAAGACAGTTAACCAATAATAAAAAATATGTTTTGTATTCCCCAAAAATATGTCATTATGGTTGATTGTATTCTCTTATGTGTTTTATTTTGTTTAGAAGTCCCCGTTTCGGGTCGAGCAGGGGTGGTACGTTTGGGAACCCCGGAGAGCGTTTACGCAAAAAGAAATGGGATCTGGACCAACTTCCTAAGTTCGAGAAGAATTTTTACAAAGAACACCCAGATGTGCAGCGCATTAGCCAGGTCTCTCCTTCTCTCTCTCTCTCTCTCTCTCTCTCTCTCTGACTCTCTCTCACTCTCACTCTCTCTCTCTCACACACACACACACACACACACACTCCCAAATCTTAAACTTTCCTACATGATGAAAAGTGAAATGTTTCATAACCCCGTGCGTTTGTGTGTTCCAGTATGACCTAGAGGAGTTCCGCAGGAAGAAGGAGATCACCATCCGAGGTTCAGGCTGCCCTAAGCCTGTCACCAGCTTCTCTCAGGCCCACTTCCCACGTGAGAACACACACACACACACACTGGCTTGATTTGTTTATAAGATGAACATCCATTACACCTGCAAGATCCTGCAGGTGATCTAATCCTAGCATACCCTACATCTCCAAGCACAGCTGCCCCTAACCTCTCCTGCCGCTCCCCCCTCCTGCCCCTCCCCCCCCTCCTGCCCCTCCCCCCCTCCCCGCCCGGCTCCAGAGTACGTCATGGACGTGCTGATGCAGCAGAACTTCAAGGAGCCCACAGCCATCCAGGCTCAGGGGTTCCCTCTGGCGCTGAGTGGCAGGGACATGGTGGGCATCGCCCAGACCGGCTCAGGGAAAACCCTGTCGGTAAGATGCTCCACCATCCTCCCTGTCTCCGTTACAACCTCTGTCTTTATCGCCAATATCGTCATGGTTATCTGAGCATGCAGGTCCCTTCAAGCAGAAGTGGACTAGGAGTCCAGGTTGTGTTTTAAGCCTAGACTAACATGTTTCCTACAAACTGCAGTTCCTGTTCTATGTTGTTGTTGTCAGTATCTCCTGCCGGCCCTTGTCCACATCAGCCACCAGCCCTACCTGGAGAGGGGACACGGGCCCATCGTGAGTCCCAACACAATAATACATCACAAACAAGTCTGCTGATAATCCTACACACTGATCCTTCAGCTGTCCCTAAAACTTACCTTTACTTCTTATTAGTTTCTGGGTATTTTAAAGTGAGTGTTAATATTCATATTTTTTTCAAATGAAGAACATTTTAAAGGATTCAAGGATCTATCAAGGAATCTATCAAGGATCTATCAAGGATCTATCAAGGATCTATCAAGGATCTATCAAGGATCTATCAAGGAATCGCTATGTATAAGCTGGGGCTGTTTTAACGTCTGTCTGTCTGTGTCTGTCTGTGTCTGTCTGTGTCTGTCTGTGTCTGTCTGTGTCTGTCTGTCTGTGTCTGTCTGTCTGTCTGTATGTCTGTCTGTCTGTCTGTCTGTCTGTCTGTCTGTCTGTCTGTCTGTCTGTCTGTCTGTATGTCTGTGTGTCTGTGTGTTAGTGCCTGGTCCTGGCCCCCACCAGAGAGCTTGCCCAGCAGGTACAGCAGGTTGCCCATGACTACGGAAGGTCGTCTCGCATCAAGAGCACCTGTGTGTATGGAGGTGCTCCCAAGGGGCCCCAGATCAGAGACCTGGAGAGAGGTGAGACCGGCCAGGAGACCGGCAGTCACTGCTTTCTTTTCTGCCTTCCCTAGTCTTCATTGGCCCCTAGCAGGCTGGCTAGGCACCCCACTGAACTGCTCTTCCTGTCCCTCAGGTGTGGAGATCTGCATCGCCACGCCTGGTCGTCTCATCGACTTCCTGGAGGCGGGGAAGACCAACCTGCGGCGCTGCACCTACCTGGTCCTGGACGAGGCCGACAGGATGCTGGACATGGGCTTTGAGCCCCAGATCCGCAAGATCGTCAACCAGATCAGGGTGAGAGGGCAGGGGCAGGGACTGGGTCCAGGGCTGGGGCAGGGGCTGGGTCCAGCAGCCTGATACCAGTTCATTAAGTAACCTCCCCTCTCTCTCTCTGCCTCCCCTCTCTCCCTCTGCCTCCCCTCTCTCCCCCTGCCTCCCCTCTCTCCCTCTGCCTCTCCTCCCCTCAGCCTGACCGGCAGACCCTGATGTGGAGCGCCACCTGGCCCAAGGAGGTGCGCCAGCTGGCCGAGGACTTCCTGCGGGACTACGTCCAGATCAACGTGGGCGCCCTGGAGCTCAGCGCCAACCACAACATCCTGCAGATAGTGGACGTGTGCATGGAGAACGAGAAGGACAACAAGTAAGAGAGAGAGAGAGAGAGAGACACTGGACTGGATTCTTTCTGACATCATTGAACCACTAGTGTTCATCATGTTCTTTCTACCTTCTCTCCTCCCCCCTCATCTCTTTTCCCCTCTGTCTCTCCTCTCCCCCGGGGTCTGCCCTCCCTCCCTCCCTCCCCAGACTGCTCCAGCTGATGGAGGAGATCATGGCTGAGAAGGAGAACAAGACCATCATCTTTGTGGAGACCAAGAAGCGCTGTGATGACCTGACCCGCAGGATGAGACGGGATGGGTGAGCTCTCTCCCTTCACATCCCCCATTCTCCACCCCTCTGTTTCTCCACCCCTCTCTCTCTCACACACACACATCTCCATCTCTCTCTTTCTTTGTCCCTCACACCTCCCTCAACATACACACTGAAAATGTGTTACTTCTGCCCTCAGGTGGCCAGCTATGTGTATCCATGGTGACAAGAGCCAGCCTGAGAGAGACTGGGTGCTGACTGGTGAGAGAGACCCCCTGGTGATGGAGGAAGTCTGTTCTGCCTCTATTCTGCCTCGGAACAGGCCTGCTGTAACACCCTCCAAAACACACACACACACACACACTACTCTCTCTTTCTGTGTACTCTAGCTCTGGTTACTCTAACTGTTTCCCCTGCATGTAAACCCCTCTGTTTATCCTGCTCCTTGTGACCTCTGTTCTGTCTGACCTCTGACCTCTGCCCCCTGTGGTGTGTCCAGAGTTCCGGAGTGGCAAGGCTCCCATCCTCATCGCTACTGACGTGGCCTCGCGTGGTCTAGGTAAGGTACACACACACACACACACAGTACAGTACAGACAGTACAGTCCACTCTCTGGTGCCTGCAGCTCTGGGGCTTGCAGCTCTGGGGCCTGCAGCTCTGGGGCCTGCAGCCGGCCGCAGGTCCGCAGGCAGCCTGGCCTTCAGAGCAGGTAGCAGGGCAGTGATGTGTAGCCTATCTGAACGTATCCTAACTGGATGGTGGTTGGTGATGCAGCCTCCCTTAACCACATCTGGAATTTTCTTTGACCTAATTTGTTTTTTTCTGTGTTTTTATTTTTGTTTCCATTTTTTGTTTTGGTTTCCACATTTCTCTTCCGGCAACTAGAAGCACACAGGCCCTCGGGAGCCTGCTGCTGGACCCAGGCATGACTAAACGAAGCCTGAGTTGATGACAGAAACTCGGGGGAGAGAGACGGCCTGATTAATCAATCCCAGAAAAGGGCCAACTCTCCAAACCCAGACCAGAGCCCTCAGTAAGCTCCTCCCCCCCGTCCACGAGCCCGGTTGCCTGGGAAACGGGCGGATGGGGGTGGCGGCGAGGGGTGCTGCTGGGATTCCAAATTTGCCCCTGGGCTGGGAGGGTCAAGCGGGGCGGGGCACGGAGGGGGCGGGGCACGGAGGGGGCGGGGCCTGTGACAGTAACGCACCACTCTCACAACCTAACAGTTAACTCAAGGCACTCCAGAGACTTGGCGATGGATGACCCCCCCTGTCCCCCCCCCCCTCTGTCCCCCCCCCTGTCCCCCCCCCCCTCTGTCCCCCCCCACCATGGCCACCATACGGGACCCCCACCATGACAGCACCTGCATACATTCCAATCAATGGCCAGTTTCCTACAGCAACATTCTGTGGGCAGACTTGGATCAGGTGTGTCAGCCCCTGTAGCCCTCCTCCCCGTCAGTGCGGCCCCTGGTGGCCAGGAGTGGTGGTGCGTTACCAGAAGACAGCCCAACCCGGAGGCAGGCAGGCGGGCGGGCCAGGCTCCCCTCTGACCTCTGACCCTGCCCTGCAGCCCACCCATCTCCCTGGAGCCCCCCCCCCCCCCCCCCCTCTGCAGGCGTCGTCATGTCTGGTCCTGGCTGGCAGGAGTCCTGGAGGAGCCTCCGGTCCTCCTCTCTCTCTTTACTCCCTCCCTATCTCCCTACCTCTCTCTCTCTTTACCTCCCTCCCTATCTCCCTACCTCTCTCTCTCTTTACCTCCCTCCCTACCTCCCTACCTCTCTCTCTCTTTACCTCCCTACCTCTCTCTCTCTTTACCTCCCTCCCTACCTCCCTACCTCTCTCTCTCTTTACCTCCCTACCTCTCTCTCTCCCTACCTCTCTCTCTTTACCTTCCTCACTCTCTCCCTACGTCCCTACCTCTCTCTCTTTACCTCCCTCCCTCACTCTCTCCCTACCTCTCTCTCTCTTTACCTCCCTCACTCTCTCCCTACCTCCCTACCTCTCTCTCTCTTTACCTCCCTACCTCTCTCTCTCTTTACCTCCCTCCCTACCTCCCTACCTCTCTCTCTCTTTACCTCCCTACCTCTCTCTCTCCCTACCTCTCTCTCTTTACCTTCCTCACTCTCTCCCTACGTCCCTACCTCTCTCTCTTTACCTCCCTCCCTCACTCTCTCCCTACCTCTCTCTCTCTTTACCTCCCTCACTCTCTCCCTACGTCCCTACCTCTCTCTCTTTACCTCCCTCCCTCACTCTCTCCCTATCTCTCTCTCTACCTCTCTTACCCAACCTGTTTCCTTAACTCCTGACCTCTGTCCCAGTTGGCCCTGGTGTGTGTGTGTGTGTGTGTGTGCGCACGCGTGTGTGTTTAAGTGAAAGTGTGTGTGCTTCGTGTACAGATGACCCCTGACCTTATGAAGGATCCCATCCCATGATCCTCCACTCAACCAGCCCCCCAGTCAGGGCCCAGCCCCGCTCCCAGACACACGGGATCAACCCCCTCCCCAACACAACCTCCTCCTCAGCCTACACCCTAGGTGTTCAGGCTCCCCCTACTGTCTGTTTCTTGTTACTGCAACTCCTGGGCTCGTGGACTCTCTGCTGGCCTCCAGGAAGGATTTGGAAGGAATGTCTCCTCCTTGGGTCTCTTCCATCCGTCTCCTCCGACATGCACCCCTTCAAAAGACCTTCGAAAACCCAATTGTTAACGTCCAGCTCTGACCCTAAGCCCACTCCACCTCCAGCTGTTTACAGCCGGTCCGTAGAACAGGCCTGACTGTGTCGCAAGAACAAGCCGTCTGTTTGACACTGCTTTGGAAGTCATTTCAAAACACCCGATAGCCAAGCAGCAGTCGAGTGTACTTAACCATGACCCCTGACCCCATCAGAACCAGCATCTCCCAGGAAGCAGAGAGACTTGAAGAGGCAGACTCTGGTGTCAGGTCCAGTGCAGCGTGGGCAGTCTGGTGTCAGGTCCAGTCCAGCCTGAGGCCTGCTCGTGGATCCGGGATGTCCTGGGCACTGGGAGGGCTGTGTGGAGTGGTGAGGGGGGAGGAACCAGTGTAGTCCTCAGTCCAACCCTTCCTACCCCTGCAGACCTCCCAGGACTGGGCCGGGGCGGGGGGGCAGACAAAGCTAACCTTGTAAGTAATTTCTAAATCTCTTGACAGGGTAAGTACCCCCGTTTCCCAACCCCCCCCCCTCCTCTTCTCTGTTTCACATCACCGATCTACACGAACAAGGAGACTGGTTTTAAACCCACAGCAGTGTCTTCAGAGCCCTACGTCCACTGTAATGAGAAACAGACTCTTCTTTCTTTCCTTAAAAAAAAACAAAAGGATATTTATAAATTTGCCCTAATTTGAACCCCTCAAAAACAACGATTGCCCTTCACTTCACTGTTGTGTGACGTGAGTGCTTCAGAGGGGTGACACCACCTCCCCCCTCATGACTCAGTCAGGGAGATGTCAGCAGCTTTGCTTTGACCTAGCCCCTGGAAGTCTCTCAGAAAGACGATATGCCTGGTGCTGTGCTCAGTATAGATTGTCTGGTGTATTTTTAGGCAGGTAAGTGACTGGTTTCTAGACGGGTATCTTACAGGTATTGTCTGTCCTCAAATCTGTTTTTAAACTTTGTCTGAAATGCAGATCATATTTGATCCTCCTCCCTTCAGCCTGACCTTGCCTTGAGAAAGTATGAAACAAACACCTCGGTGTTACAGACCATCACATCAGCAAGCTAACATCTCTCTCTTTCTCTCTTCCCTCCTATCAATTAACCATCTGCCCTCCCCCCCGCGACACCCAAAGACGTGGATGACGTGAAGTTTGTCATCAACTACGACTACCCCAACTCCTCTGAGGACTACATCCACCGCATCGGGCGCACGGCGCGCAGCACTAACAAGGGCACGGCCTACACCTTCTTCACCCCGGGGAACCTGCGGCAGGCACGCCAGCTGCTCCGAGTCCTGGAGGAGGCCCGCCAGGACATCAACCCCAAGCTGCTGCAGCTGGTCAACACCGGCCGTGGGGGAGGAAGTGGAGGAGGAGGTGAGGGAGGGAGAGAGGGGGAGCTACTGTGAAGGGAGAGGGGGGGGGGGAGAGGGGGAGGAAGTGGAGGAGGTGAGGGAGGGAGAGAGGGGGGGGGGGAGAGGGGGAGGAAGTGGAGGAGGTGAGGGAGGGAGAGAGGGGGAGCTACTGTGAAGGAAGAGGGGGAGGGGGAGAGAGGGGGAGGAAGTGGAGGAGGAGGAGGAGGAGGTGAGGGAGAGAGGGGGAGCTACTGTGAAGAGAGAGGGGGAGGGGGAGAGAGGGGGAGGAAGGGGAGGGGGAGAGAGGGGGAGGAAGTGGAGGAGGAGGAGGTGAGGGAGGGAGAGAGGGGGAGCTACTGTGAAGAGAGAGGGGGAGGTACTGTGAAGGGAGAGGGGGGGGGGGGAGGTGAGGGAGAGGGGGGTGGGGTTGAAGGGTGATGTGAGCTGTGATGGTTCATGTGACTCTACAGAAGGCTGACTGGATGGTTTATATGGGCACACGTGGCTTCCTCTCTATCCTCTCTCTCTCTCCATCTCCCGTCCTCCCTCATCACTCTCTCCCTCGTTATCTCACTCTCCCTCAAACTCTCCCCTTCTCCTGGTTCCTAGGTAGCAGGTCCCGTTTCCGTGGCGCCAGCTCCAGTTCCAACAACCCCAACCTGATGTACCAGGACGAGTGTGACCGGCGCATGAAGAGCACTGGGGGAGGTGGCAGTGGCAAAGACAGCCGGGGGGACGGCCGGGGGGACGGCCGGGGGGAGGGCCGGGGGGGGAGCAGAGGGGACAGCAGGGGCAATCGCGATGCAGACCGCTCCTCCTCCTCTTACCGGGAGCGCAGCTCCAAAGATGGGCGTGGCAGCTACAGCTCCTCCTCCACCTCAGGCTCCTCCTCCTCCTATGAGCCGTACCAGAGCAGCAGCACTCAGTACAGCTCCTCTAGGGGGGGCTCTGGGGGTCAGGCTCCTCCCCCGCCCGGCCCCCAGCCCCTCATGGCTCAGCAGTTCACCCCTGCCCAACCCATGATGGGGCTCATGGGACACGCCCCCTTTCAGTTCGCCCCCCCTCCCCCGGCCCCAGGACGCAAGTAGAGATTCACACACACACACACACACACCACCACACACTCACACACACACACACACTGCCTCACCCACACACCACCACACACACCAACACACACCACCACACACACACACACCCACACACCACCACACACATACACCGCCTCACACACGCACACTTGCGTGAAGACACATAAAACTGCAACAGGTAACAAATAAATTCAATTGTGAAATAGCGCCTCCAATCAGCTCACACAACGTTTATATAGGGGACCCCACACCGCCTTTTTTACTGAAAATATCTTACCTACTCCACCTTTTAAGATAAACCTGTTCATTTACACATACACAGCTCACATGTCTATAGTCTCCATATCTACCGACATGCCTGTCTTGAAGCAGGAGTCATTGACACTTCTTTATCTTGGCAATTAACACCTATTCTGAGTTTCTGCGTTTCTGCGTTTCTATTTTGCTGAGAAGTTATACAAATCTTTGTGATAAGCTACTTTTGGTGTCTGTCCTGTTTGTAATATTTCTGAAATTAGAAATAGGTCTCATGTTATTGTGTAAAAAACGATCAGATGTGAACCAGTCTGTTATTAGGAAGCTGCCAGTTGCTTTGCTACATTGAGTCTTGTGAATCTCTGAGATGTTTTGAAGGTAGGTCCAGCAGTTCCTTTGTGATTCTTGTGTTTCAGATTTTTGTTTTCTGGCTTCTAGTGTACCTCTCTTTACTTTTCTGGTCTTCACATCTGGAAAAAGTCCACAAAATAAGAATTTGGGTAGCTTTTTTGTGTTCTTAATATTTTGTTTAGCGTTTTTTAGAACCCACGTAATGAAGTATCTTCATCCAAACCCATATTTGGTTTTATGTAAGACTTTTTATCACGCCTTTGAAGGTATAAAAATTGTTAAGTTGATCTGTAGACGATATAAACATAACATGATCTGCTTTCACATGTATGTGTTTTACATGTCATCTTTTATTTGTGTTAATGTTTCTAATCTTGTTGGTCCCAGTCTGGCTGAGCTGTGTGTTGAAACCTGCTATCACCTCCACTAGGCTCACTGTTTGCTTTGTTTTTCAGATTTGAATACATTTTCAACGACCCTTTTGAACATTTGCGTCCAGTGGTTTTGTTTAGAGTCCGACTAATACTATGATGATTGGGGGTGTCAAATCATTCTCCATAAAGTAATATTTATGATTACAGGTAAAAACAATATATAGATGTATCGACTCCCCCGACCTAGCTCTTAGCTTAGCTCTTTTGGGGGGCCAAGTCTTAATTAGGGGGGTCAAACCCCGCCCTCTGCCTGTGATGGAGGCGGATAGAGGTGTCGTAAGGGCAATTACACTGTGTTGTAGAAAGTAACTTTGCAGAAACCCTCAGTGGCTCGGTGGGTAAGCATGTGTACCGTCAAGTCTACTGCCAAACACGGTAGCCCTGGTTCAAATCTCGCTCAAACCAATTCATTTAACTGATATCAGTTAATTAATATATGTATTTAATTAGGGGGGTCAAAACCCCCCCATAATTAGAACCCTGTACATAGTAACCATAGGAACCATCATGTTGGATCCCTTTATGCAGAGAAGCAGTCACATCCACTGATTCAGATCATCTGGAGAGAATTTATTTAGAGAATCTGTATGTACACCACCATGCCTTCCATCAAACATATGACCTTTATAACAAATCTCTAGGAGTGAAGGGTGTGTGTAGGGTGCTGTTGGACCTGAAGGTTTTACAGTGTATAGATGTAACAGCGGTAACCAGGACGACGGTCTAACACATTGATGTGTAGTGCAAACGTAAGAAAACAAACCAAAGTAGGCACAAACGGCAGATATGATACGCTCATATTTCATATATTTTTCTTTGTCTTAAGACAAGGGGAAACGAGCTGCAGTTCAGCTTACGTGCAAATGGCAGCGTGAGTTCATTCATTATGATATCACTAACATCCTGGTAAAGTACAGACTCCCTGATCTCAAGGGCCTGTAGAAATAACACAGAAACACAGGAAACCCAAAAGCAGTCAAATGAACGACATTACAGACATTTCTATCAGGAGAGCTCCATTAAACATAATACTCAGATGGGACGAGCTCCAGAAAACGTCTCCTAAATGTTCTATTGTATCAATCTTGGAAGTCCACTTGATTTAGCGTGAACACCCTTCCAAGTGAGCTTTGCATATTTGAGAGGGGGAGTCATTGGTCCTAAGGCGAGAACTCCGCCCAACTTGTGCACTAAATCAAGTGCACCCACATATCTACATACGTGTTTATGTTCCTTCATAGCGTTCACAGTTCAAACGAAACAGACGAGAATGTAGCATGGCGCCATCTGCCAGCCAAGAGGGAACTGCAGGTTTGTTAAAGCGGGACCACAAAGTTAAGCAAAGATTAAAGACGTACACAACAAAGAATAATCCCACACACTATGTACCTGTCCTGTCCAGACTGAAGCATTACAGATGACCTATTGATGAACAAATCAATATCAACCAATCATAGCCGAAGAAAAGTAAACCCAAAGTAACCAAAGTAACCCACTGGTTGTTGATGCAGTGTTGTGTTGGTGAGTCAGTAGCTCTGGCTGTCCCCTCCCTGGTGCCCTGTACACCCCCCCCCCCCTATGCAGGTGCAGAGACTGGATATGCATTAGCAAAATAGCAGAGTTTCTAACTAGCCAATCAGGAGTCACGTTGGAACTGTCTACCCTCGGTCAGGTCTTCTGGTTGGCAGAGTCCCGCCCCCAGACGATCTCTCAGCCAATTACGGCAGAGACTCTGGGAGATCACAACTTCAACTAAGGAGGAATGACTGGTCAGACGTCCAGGAGCGTGCGGGGAAGAGGGGGGAGGGGGGGAGGAGGGGGGAGGGGAAGCAGTCTGCCAGGGGGTCATAGGGTCCCCCAGGTGTCTGCAGGAGGGAAGTGTTGGACTCGTCCAGTCTTGTGGTGCTCCTCGTCTCCCAGGGTGAAGCTCAGCCTGTAGTCCAGCTGCACCTGCTCCTGGGGGCCACAGCAGAGAGAGATCAGTACAGGAAGAGAGGGGGGAGGAGAGGGGAGGAGAGGGAAGGGTACCTTGAGGGGGTTGGCCAGTAGCAGGACCTGTGTGATGGCGGTGGGGGCAGGGGGGGTGTACCTTGAGGGGGTTGGCCAGTAGCAGGACCTGTGTGATGGCGGTGGGGGCAGGGGGGGTGTACCTTGAGGGGGTTGGCCAGTAGCAGGACCTGTGTGATGGCGGTGGGGGGCAGGATGGGGTTAAAGGCTGGAAGCTCCATCCCTGATGGGGGCTGTAGCTTCACGGCCATTCCCTACAACACACACACACACACTGTTTAGACTGTTCAGATGAGCTGGGAGCTGTAGGAGCAGCAGGGGGGGGGGGGGGGGGGGTTACCTGGGGGGCGGAGGTCTGCAGCTGGATGTTGGTGATGGGGACCGGGGCGGAGGACAGCATGGAGACGATGACCACCAGGACGTCAGGGCAAGATGGAGGGGCGTCACGAGCAAAATGGAACAGGACCCGCAAGCTGTGACCGTCAAACACCGTCACAGGCAACACGCTACCTGAGAGAGAGGGGGGAGGGGGGGAGGGAGGAGGGGGGGAAAGGATGAAGGAAGGGAAGGATGGAGAGGAGTGAGAAGAAAAGGTAGAGAAAGATAGAGAGGCAGAGATGAAGAGGACGGGGGAAGGTAGGGAGAGAGTGAATTTCAAATTATATCAGTTGTCAAACTTTTTACGTTTTGAGTGCTATCCAAAAGAAGATATATTGTCACTTACTGGGCCTTATAGATTCTAACGGTACTAACACATCTGTCAGTGTGACCACTGGAGGAGGAGCCTCTGTGTGAACAGGCGACATGCCCAGCAATGTAGCTCCCAGGCTGGACTGGGAGTTCAGGAGAGCCCCAGGATGCTCGGAGGTGAAGGCCGGGATGGGGCTTGGGCTGGGGTTTGACCCAGACTTGCTCTGTAGATCTCGTAGAGTAGGTCTGGACTGCTGCTTGTCCCTGCGGAGAGACAAGGACCCTGTCCGTGAAACTGCAACTCACCTGAAAGAAATTCCAAGTGTTGTAGGTGAAGTTGTTGTGAGCGGTGAGTTACCATTTGACCTGGAGGCCCTCTGGAGGCAGGGACTGCTGCAGCAAGGCCTTCCCCAGCAGGTCTAACTCATCCAGGGCAGAGCTGCTGGGGGTAGTGGCCGAGGAGGAGGTGGCCTGGGACAGGGCTGCGGGGTCTGGACTCAGGAGGAGGCTGGGGGCTGCAGGGACGTCTGCATCCACACTGTCAGAGGACTGGGGGAGCGGGGGACGAGGAGAGAGAGAGATCAAATCTGATATTTGAGACAAAGATGATGACCTTGTTGGAGACGCTGTTTCAGCTCCATAAAGTATGTCAGCTGTGTGATTGTTGGCGTTCTACATGGTCCCACCTTTCTCCACCCCACCACCTCTCCATCCCTCCATCTCTCTCCATCCCTGCATCTCTCCACCCCTCTCTACCTATCCAGCCCACCACCTCACCACCCCAGCATCTCTCTTCATCCCTGCATCTCTCTCCATCCCTGCATCTCTCCACCCCTCTCTACCCATCCACCCCACCATCTCTCTCCATCTCGCCACCCCTCTCTACTCATCCACCCCTCCACCCTACCTGGAAAGAGTCCCAGGCCGTGGAGTCGTCCGGCTGCGAGGCTGCAGACGTCAGGGTCCCCTCACTCAACCCTGTCAGACACAGGGGGGCGTGGCATTAGACACAGGGGGGCGTGGCATCAGACACAGGTGGGCGTGGCATCATGCACAGGGGGGCATGGCATCAGACACAGGGGGGCGTCGCATCATGCACAGGGGGGCGTGGCATCATGCACAGGGGGGCGTGGCATAATGCACAGGGGGCGTGGCATCAGAGACCAGGGGGCGTGGCCTCATGCACACTCACATTATCCTGCCAAACATGTCTTCAGTCCTCACCTAGTGACATCAGCTCGTCGTCAAGGAGACTGAGGCCCATCTCCTGTGAAGGGGCGTTTGTGCTGTCTGTTGGTGTGGGGAATTCTGGGAAGGAGGGCGGGGACTGTGGCGACGTGTCCAATCCCGACAGGTCTAGCAGTGCTGTGCTGCTGCTTCCTGTTTAGGATACCAGCTCAATTCTGTTTTCAGTCTTCAGACACCATTTGAGTTACCTAAACTAAAATCTGTGAATGTCTGTGTGTGGGGTGTGTGTGTTTGTGTGTGTGTGAGTGTGTGTGGTGTGTGTGGTGTGTGTGGTGTGTGTTTACCTGTGTGTGAGTGTGTGTGGTGTGTGTTTACCTGTGTGTGGTGTGTGTGTACCTGTGTGTGAGTGTGTGTGGTGTGTGTGTACCTGTGAGTCTGTACTCAGCAGTGCTGTTGCCGTTCACCTCCTCTCCCTTCACCTGCTGCTTGTACCTGTTGATGACCTGAGTCACACTGTCATTGGCCTGCAGGATCTCCGCTGGCCACACAGGAGAATGAACACACACACACACACAGGAGAGAGAATGAACACCCACACACACAGAAGAGAGAATGAACACCCACACATACAGGAGAGAGAATGAACACACACACACACAGGAGAGAGAATGAACACCCACACACACACAGGAGAGAGAATGAACACCCACACACACAGGAGAGAGAATGAACACACACACACACCCACAGGGTGAGGGGAAGACAGGCCTCACCCAGAGCTTCATCGTTGTCTTCTGTGTCACTGGCTAGTCTGAAGAGAGTCGGCCTCATCTTCTCGCAACGCTGGTACAGATCCTGCACACACACACACTCACTTTAGCATGTACCATGTGACTGTGTGTGCATATGTGAGTGTGTGTGTGTGTATATTTGCGTGCTTGTCAGAGAAATTAAGGATGTAACCTCTATTCTGTATAAATGCTCTTGCATGGATACTGGTCGGCAGACAACTTTGTACCACCATACCTTGTCTCCTTCCTACATGCGCAAGCAGATCAGACTTCCTTGACTTGATGGACCGTGTGCAGTACCGTGTGCAGTACCGTGTGCAGTACCGTGTGCAGTACCGTGTGCAGTACCGTGTGCAGTACCGTGGGCAGTACCGTGTGCAGTACCGTGTGCAGTACCGTGTGCAGTACCGTGTGCAGTTGATCAGATGTATGCGCCAGTGTTTAGACCTGCAGGAGCTCCAGGCTGCTGCTGCTCCCATCATGCTCCTCCAGCAGCTGAGTCAGCAGGCCCACACTCTCATTCACCTCCTGGATGGTGTTCACACGCCTGGACACCTTCTCTGCTCGCCTCTGGTCCTGAGAGGCCACACACACAGGAACATACACAGGTTACTGCTATGTCATACAGGCGTAGGTGTTTCTACATGTGTTAGTGAAGAAGAGATGGAAGGATCTTACCTCCTGCACCATCTCTTTGATCAGTTTGTTAGCAGCCTTCAGGTCCTCAGGGTGTGTGCTGTTTAACAGACGAGACAGCACCTACAACAGCCCCGACCAGAAGAGGACAGGAGAGGGGGAGGAGCAGGAGAGAGGAGAGAGATATACAGGAGAGGGGAGAGAGAGATATACAGGAGAGGAGGAGAAAGAGATATACAGGAGAGGAGGAGAGAGAGATATACAGGAGAGGAGGAGAAAGAGATATACAGGAGAGGAGGAGAGAGGGATATACAGGAGAGGGGAGAGAGGGATGTACAGGAGAGGGGAGAGAGGGATATACAGGAGAGGAGGAGAGAGAGATATACAGGAGAGGGGAGAGAGGGATATACAGGAGAGGAGGAGATAGAGATATACAGGAGAGGTATGAGGAGGATGGAGAGACGGGAGTGAAGGAGCAGAATGGCAGGAGAGAGGGAGGAGAGAGGGAGGATGGAGAGAGGGAGGATGGAAAGAGGGAGGAGGAGAGAGGGAGGATGGAAAGAGGTAGAAAGGGGGAGGAGAGAGGTAGGAGGAGAGAGGGAGGATGGAGAAACATTGATAAATAGGTCAGTAAAAAGGTAGAAGTAAGGTGCATTTGACTACTGAGACAAAGATGACATAACAGACTGTTCTCAGGAGAGTCCCCTCTGGAGCAGCCCCACCTTGGACTTCTCCTCGTCCTCGAAGACGGCGCTCTTGGGTCTGGGAGGAGGAGGCAGCCACAGCTGACCTGGGGGGAGGTCAGGATCCTGCTTCACCATGCCTGGGTTTACAGAACAACATCCAAATGAGTCACAGTCAAAGACCCTTCCAACTGTTTGTGATACACCGCTGGAACATTGCACTTTACCCTGAATGATAAGGTACCTGTCTATGTACGTAAGTTATTTGTGAGTATATGCTCTGATATGTTCTTGTCATATCAACATTTTGTTGTGTCTCAATTACAACACAGCGAGTACATTTGTACGGGGATGGGCACAGCTCAGCGGTAGAGTATTTACCTGCAGTTCAAGAGGTGAATGAAGACATTGTAGTTACGACAGTACAGTTAGTCACCTTGTTTCTTCAACATCTGGTAGGCATCTGCTATCTTGGTCTCGTCAGGCAGACTCAGAGTCCAGCTGTAGATCAGCTCCAGAACCTTCTTCTTCACAGCCTCTGGGGAACGTGAGCCCAGGTACTGAGGGGGGGAGAGGAGGCCGAGTAAACCTGACAGAGGGACTCTGATGGGGTTTGAACCCCTACATCTACCATTACATTTACATTTAGTCATTTTGCAGAGACTCTCACACTATGGAGTGCAACAGAGGGCCCGGTCAGGCTGAATGTTTAGTTGATACAGCGTTAAGTGCTTAACCTGGTTCAGAAATGGCTTTGTTGTAACGAGTGTATATTGACTCTGACAGACCTTTACATCAAACACACACACATCATTACCTTGGGAGACACAACTTTGATGAGCTCGTTGAGGAAGCGAAACTTTCCAACTTCATTGTGAAATCTTTTCCCGCAATCCTTCATACACATCTCCAGCACCTGGCGAATGACAAGACAAACTCATAACTCTACCTGCTGGAGGAATCACCCTGAGGTTGTGTTCCAGGTCTACCAGGTAGTGTCTCCCTGGTAGTGAAGGAGGACAGAGTAGGACGCAGAACAAAAGATGAAGATCGGTTAATCCTGTTTGCATGGACTGGTTTTGTTGCTGTGTCACTCTGCCCTCCTTCAGTGCCTGGGACATCCTGTAAGAAATGGTGCCCACTAAAGTCTACTTCCTGGTGGTAACTGAACAGATACCTGTCGTTAGATAACTCTAATCCTTTAGAGAAGGAATAAAACACATGTTTTGCAGATTACCCAAAACTTCAAATCCAAGTTGCCACATACTCAAGTTCTAAAGCAAAAAAATACAATAAAAATGACATATTCTAGAGATTCTTTCATTGTTTTGACAGCAAGCTGTTTTCGCCATGGTAACTGGCAGGGTTGCCAGGGTAACCAAGACCTCACCAGGAGAGCCTGTGTTGCCTCCCACTCCTGGGGAGACTGGATCTTGTGAGCCAGGAGTCTTGTGGCCAGTTGGGGGCTGAGAAATAGAATGGAGGTCCTTCATCAAATCGGCACTTTAGGAACAACTAGCACATTCAACAAAAAAAATCGGACTAAATTAACCTTTCTATGATTAATAAAGTTGTATTTTAATGTTCAGCATTGTACATGTGTGACATGTTTCTCTATGCTTTTATAACCGAGGATTAGCCGGTTTAGTATTCCAAAATCATAATTTGATTACCTTCCAGACAGGTGAGCAAGTTACAAGGCAGAACTAGCATTCACTTACCCCTCCAAATCATTATTGAGCTGGTCACAGAAAGCATGGATCCCCTCCCAGTCTGTATCTCTGTTTAGTGGGTTTGTGGCTCTATCTGAAACATGAGAGATTAAACCGCCTAAATATCACTATCACCCATACCAAGACACATTAGCACACTGGCAATTGAGGAAATCCTTAATGTAAAAACTGCTTCCTGAATTGGACAGCCCTGAGTCACTTAAACTAGCATCAGTAGTTAATCCATACCCTTGCGTGATATGTCTGTTTGAAGTACAATTTAAATGACAACCTTGCAAGCCACCACTAATGTTAGCTCTAGATATGATGTGACGTTCGCGTTTGATGTTTGATGTTTTCCTATTAGAAAGGACACTTCTGGAGACATCTGTTGTTGACAGATAGCTATCTAGCTAAGTAACTAAGTAGCTAAATAGCTAAGTAGCTAAATAGCTAGCTAGATACCGCTTGACTGTGTGACAGCTGGCTAGCACAACAGCTATCCGGCTAAGCTGCCAGCTAGCCATGGTTCTGATGGCTGTCGCTGCTTTGCCCACCCGTTTTGCGTAAATTGTCGTCTCTATCATTGCATTCAATGCTACACCTACATGTTGTCTATGCACGGTCATTTACCTGTCTCCATAACCTTTATAACTTCAAAACACTTACTGATACGGGACTCCAAACTCTCCGTGTCAGGCGGCGCAGCCATCACTACGGGATTTCTTTTTGACGCAAGACTATCGCGAGGAGAACGTAGTGGTCCGGTGTGCACCAGGTCCGACACGTTCTAGTGCGGTACTGTTACTGTCTGACTGATCAGTGACTGCAGCTAGTGACATAACATCTCCGACTCCGATTCTAACGCTGCATTGCCTTTTTATATGTTTAAACTGTATTTGGCATTTGTTTGTTTACTATGACGCTCCCAAACAACCGCCTCCACTCTCGTCTCTAGACACGTTCAACAACTGACATCTAAGGACCTCACTGGAACGCCACTTCAACTGTGGCGTAGACACTGTATTGGCAAAACAACACAATTTTGTTGTCTACACCTCTAAAATTTCACATGCATTTGAATAGTTAGATTGTAGTTGCAGTTGATTGTGTTCCCAAGCTGAAACCTAAACCTAAACTAAATTTAGATGCTGTCGTGTGTCCCTAGCGGTATGAAGCTGCGTTGCAGGCTAGGCTTCATACGCGCGGTAATCAAGTAGAGTGAGTAACGGATTTGTTTTTAATTCAATTTACTCGTCCCAAGTATAGTTAATCAAGAGCAAGGAACTCTTGAAGTCTATGAAAAGAACAACAATATACTGGCAAAATGATTAAACTGCTTTGGAATTCTCGAATGGGACGTATACGTGAGTTTGTTGTGACAACATTGTAACCTAATTGTAGCAAGCGATATATAAAAACGGAATATCTACCTGCGGAAGTTGACATCTTTCCGCAGTCTAGGTCAAAAAGGAGTACTGATGAAGTTTGGACGGCGACGAAAAGTTCATTTGAGTCGATTAAGGATAGTCATGGGTTCGCTGAAGGCTCTTCAAGACTGGTGTCGAATCGAGTGCGAGAATTACCCCAATGTGGACATTAAGAACATGTCCACGTCATTTAGAGATGGGTTAGCCTTTTGTGCTTTAATCCACAAACACCGACCTGATTTAATGTAAGTAAATGTTTCTTTTTACGTGTAGGCCTACAACGTAGGCTATAGGCGGTAACAGATCATATAGGCTTCTTGGTTTATCAACTGTGTTGTGCTCCAGATTCCCTGGCTGCTGTAGTCTATCCGTCCGTCCGTCCACCCTCAGTTCCACCAATCCCACCCGTTTGAAACAATGAAATAGTTTCGACCCTATTTTATGTTGAGTAGGTTGAGTGTTAAAGGGATTTGGTAGCATTCTATTAAATTATTTTTAATCATAGATTGCTTCAACCAATTTACTGGATTGTATTGCATCTTAGTTTACAGGTAACAAGCCAGGCCAGAATAGTTTTCCAATGTATTAGTGTGTGCGTTGTGCTATCTGAAGCTCAGGGTTTTCTGATACAATCTCCAGGCACCCACTGTGTTGGAGCCAAACTCCAAAAGCAGACCCTGATTGGCTGTCTAATCTGGGCTCATCTGGATTTGCCCAGGACAGCAGCATGGAGACTAATCCAACAATCTCTCTCTCTCTCTCTCTCTCTCTCTCTCTCTCTCTCTCTCTCTCTCTCTCATCAGTCTAAATTCAAAAATTAAATGTATCTACATTTTTACCTTGCCCTATTCCAGAGACTTCCACTCCCTCTCCAAGGAAAACGTTTATGAAAACAACCGTCTGGTGAGTTTTCATCTCTCCTGGCATCCCTACACTTTGTATACTTGCTAGTATACCCATTCATTTGGCTTAATGAAATGCTTGATCATTCAGGGGAGATGTATGGATGAGCCACAGATGATAGGAATCAACTGAACCCCACCTGTGCCCTTGTCTCCCTCTGCTAGGCGTTTGAAGTGGCAGCGTCGAAACTGGGCATCCCTGCCCTGCTGGACCCTGGAGACATGGTTGCCATGGACACCCCTGATCGTCTGGGCGTCATCACCTACCTGTCCCAGTACTATCTCGTCTTCAACAAGCTAACTCAGGGTAACCTTATTTATTTGGATATTTTCTACTCTCTAAAAGTCTAGCCTACTGATTAATCAATACTGTAAACGCTTTGCCTTGCAGTCGGTCCGTTCAGGCTAAAGGTGTCAGATGTTTATGTTGACCGCCCCACACACATGACCAAGAAACAACCTGCATTTTTTTCGGACCTTGAACCAGCCACGGTAACAACATGTCATCATTGTAATAATAGTGTTTATGTTTTCATTCTTCCAAATGACCACAAGATGTCTTTCTCCATAGCAACAACAAACCTCATTCTTACTGTACTCTTGGGCTCTGAAAACAGCTTTTTATAGCTTCCATGTTCCTGTACCTGTACATTCTAGCAGTCTGTTTTCACAGCATACAGCATCTTTGTCATCCTGACTGTGTTTGCGTGTGCAGAGCTCATCAGGAGGGCAGAGCGGTAAATCTCACCAGAGCGTTGCAGCGCAGCAGAGCGTCTCAGCGCAGCAGAGCGTCGCAGCGCAGCAGAGCATCTCAGCGCAGCAGAGCTTCGCAGCGCAGCAGAGCGTCGCGGCGCAGCAGAGCGTCGCTGCGCAGCAGAGCGTCGCAGCGCAGCAGAGCATCGCAGCGCAGCAGAGCGGTGGCAGCAGACTGACTGGGGAGTGTGTCTCCTGCAAAAGGCATGTCCACCTGCTCCAAAGACATCTGGTGGACGGCCAGCTCTATCACCGGATCTGCTTCAGGTACCAGCACCAACAATGACAGCAA
Source organism: Hypomesus transpacificus (assembly GCF_021917145.1). Classification (NCBI taxonomy): domain Eukaryota; kingdom Metazoa; phylum Chordata; class Actinopteri; order Osmeriformes; family Osmeridae; genus Hypomesus; species Hypomesus transpacificus. Next base: position 1,118,711 of record NC_061076.1, on the reverse strand, counting down.
TAATAATCATCTGGATCTATCTCAGTAGTATATTTAATTTTATACTATTTGTACTTTTCTTTTGCCAGCTGTTAAATCGTGTATGTCTTTGTCAAACAGATGCAGGCTGTGCAGAAATACCTTGCTACCTGGTTCCTACAGAGAGGGTGAAGATCCTGGCTCATTGGTCTGCTCCCATCACTGCTCAGCCATTGAGAGCTCTCACCCTGACCTCAGCAGACAGGAAGAGGCGGGATCAACGGAACTCCTCCCCAAAGTAGTAACACAGGAAGTGACATCCCAACGCGACGCAAGGTCGCCCCCTCATGCAGAAATACCCCCCTGGGAGGTGGCTGCTAGGTGCACTGATCCCTCTCCAGCACCGGGAGCCACGTCTGCTCCACAGGGGGGTAGCAGTCGGCCGGTACCTGCCCCCAGACGCATGCTGGACTCCTCCACCGCCCCTCGTCCTGCCCCCAGGACCCGCGCTGGTAAAGCCTTGGACAACTCTGTTGCGGGTGAGTTTTACAGTTGTTTTTCTAATAGTTCTCCCGCTATGAATACGTAAGCATTTAATTTCTTCTCCCTTTCTCCTCGCTTTTGTTTCACCTCCTGCAGGCACGTCAGCTGATCAAAACCAATCCCCACCCAGGCGAGTTTACCAAACAGATCTACGTCATGAATGCAAAAGATTCCCCAATGATTTCAATATTTACCAGTTTATATTTTTCCGAAGCTTTTTCATCTCTTACTCTTGTGATCTGTTTTACTCATCAGTCCTAGTTCTGCCGATGGAAGCTGCAGACCCAAGGATCATCCCTGGAAGGCAATTAGCAACCCTGGACCCTGGACCAGGCTACCGCCAGCCCCATCCCCTAACAAACCCTCCCACTTCAGCTCCCTGTCACCCCTGCATGGAACCGGGGAATGGTTCTGGAAGAAACCGGCCCCAGGAAACCCCTTTGGAGAACAAGAGGATGAGGAGGACGACACTGATGATGAAGGTTCCAGAATAGGTGCAGCGGGCCACAGTCAGAACTCCATGGCAACCAGTCAGTCATGGAGTGGCGCCCGTTTTTTAGCTAAAGCAGCTAAAAGCAGTGACTCAGCCAGCGCTGGTCCAGTAAGCCGTGAGGACGCCAGAATACCCGCTGGTCACGGGTCATGTCCTGCCGGAACTGGTGCCAAAGCCAAGTCAGCTGTACCAGGCCAAGCAGCAGAGGACACTGGCCCTAACAAGCTGGGCCAGTCAGGATCAGCTTTACCAGGGGCAGTCGCTCACACAGCAAGAGGTGGAGCTACGGACACATGCACAGCAGCAGGTGGATCTGCTTTGCTTGGCTTACCTGGAGCAGCGTCAGGTAGCGACCTCGAAGGACCCACAACACACATCACTGCCTTGGAGGTTCTTGATGAGGTTGAACAAGCTAGATCACAGGAAGTACTTAGATCACAGGAAGTGCTTGGCGTATCCCAGGCTGGTGGTCGAGATCGTTCTGCTGGACCATCGGCCCGACCTTTCCCCAAGAGTAAGTCAGTGCCTGCCATCACTCCTGCTTGTCTCAGCCCCACCACACCAGCCAATGGGGGGGCAGAAAATCTCTCAGAAGCAACCAATGATATTGATCCAGCATCTGCAGTGCCTCACAGTAAGGTAAGAGTAGATATATTTAATAGCCGAGTAATATTGTACTGTACAAATGTGAAATGGGAAGTTGGTAACAGGCCAATGAGTCTGTATGTGACTGGGAGAGGTGTTCAGATTTGAGGCTGCTTGTCTGTCATCTTAGTCTGTGTCAGGCCAGTCACAGGATACTGCTGAAAGGCATCCGATTCAGCAGGTTGAAACGTCTCCAGGTTGGAAACTAGGTCATAGGAGTTGGGTTCTCACTATGATTTTGCCACTAAAATCATGTGCTTGACAGTTTCACAATCTTCCATTGTATAATTTCCTAATAATTTAGGAAAAAGTTACTATTAGTTACGAAGTCCTTTCTTACGTCGTTATCAGACATTGGTCAGGTACAGACAACAATTACTTATTAATTATTAACAATGAATTACTTAATTTAATGAAATACTTGAAATTGATGCACGTTTGATTGGATTCTCATACCTTATGAAACTGATTCATTTGTTTCATTGCAGTGGGTGACTCAAATCAAGTGCACCCAAGTCTGTCAGTATTTATAGATAGTAACTGATCCGGGTGTGCTTGTCCTGAAGGCCTGTAAAGAGAACCTATTGGACGGTGAACCCCCACCTTTCGGCATACCAAAATCCAAGACGTTCCAGGTAACCACAGCAACGCGTGCTCCTGCCCCCGGACATGGCTTCCCCCTCATCAAGAGGAAGGTGAGAGGTCGAAAAAACAGAAGATTTGCAACATACAAATCATGTCTTACCTTCCTTATGATCCTTGTGGCTATATTGCTGTTGCCCGTTCATAATCACTCCTTGCGTGTGTGCGTGTGTGTGGTCAGGTGCAGACGGACGGTATGTCGCCGGTGAGGCAGTATTGGGGGGAGATGATAGAGCTGGACAAAACAATGTTCATCCTGGAGAGCAGAGGGGTGGAGCTGGAGGGCAGGCTGAGAGGCTGCGTCAGTGGTGGGTCTTAGAGGGGTGGGGGGGGGGGGGTCAACCTGGGGGGTCAACCTGGACAGTACAGGTTGACCTGGGTCCATCACTGTTAGCAAGTACTGTGACAATGGATCAGTTCTGAGTGCCAGATGTGATGCAAATCAAAATGCCACCTCAACTACTTTGGAATCTTTTTATGTCTGGTCCTGTCACAGTGATTGATTACATTGATGTAACTCATTTAATCAGGAAGCCATTATGATTCATTATGGAAACAGTAGAGAATATTGCGGGGGGTTTTAAGCAGGCTTGACATTGTTGTTGTGTTGCTGTTTCAGACCAGGATGAGGAGGACATGCTGGTGGACTGGTTCAGGCTGGTTCAGGACAAGCACATGCTGGTGCGGAGAGATGCTGAGCTGGTCTACCTGTGAGTGCACTGGAGTCAGGACTGCATTTCCAAACAGCAGAGCTGTGGATTTTACCATTTGTGTGTGTGTGTGTGTGTGTGTGTACACGGACAGGACGAAGCAAAATTATTTTGAAGAGAGGCAGGCCGATGTGGAGTACGAACTTCGGTGTCTTCTCAACAAACCTGGTAAGCGATCCTGCCGACTGCAGCTGCTACAACTGTGTGACAATGCAGTGTTCATGGAATCATCCGGAATGACTTCTCTGTCATGTCCTGGCCCCTCAGAGTCGGAGTGGAGTAAGGACGACCGCAACCAAGAGCATCAGCTGATGGATGAGCTGGTGACCGTCATCGAACAGAGGAATCAGATCATCAACAGCTTGGAGCAGGACAGACAGAGGTGAGGGCTAAATAAGGGGCCGTGCGCGTTTAGAACCGGAACGTTCATCTGATATTGTTAGGGCGTTGAGTAGTCATGGTAACAGTGTTCTTCTCCCTTTCAGAGAGAAAGAAGAAGATCTTCTGTTGGAGGCCATGATTAGGAGGAAAGGTAAGAAATGCATTATGATGTCATGTTATGACACCGGTTCCATAACTGATATATTCTCAACACTCCCATCCCAGCTTCTCTGAATTTGACCTACATTTTTCCATTCCCAGATTTTCAAAAAGAGGGAGAGAAAAAGAAGAAGTCCAAAGTGAAGTTCAAGCCCTTGAAGGTTCTGAAGATGCTTGGCCGCAAAGCAGAGGACTCCAAGACCAAGGACTCCCAGAAGAAGAACTGACAGAGAGGAATCTTTTATCCATCATGGACGTGGAAATTCTCCGATTTCTTTTACATATTCTCAGAATGTATTTAGCTTTGTCATAAAGGGCCTTTCTGCAAAACCAAAATGATCCAGAAGTGGGCAGATACCCTTGATGAAATGGAGGTCCAGGCTTCAAACACTGAAACATTTCCATATTACCACTTATGAGTATTGACTAACTTCTTATATCTAGAATATGTTTGGTCAGGTGACCAGAGCAGATTTTAATTATTTCCTTTATTGACAGACATAAAAGGAATGATAGAGTTGAGTGTTAATTAAATGCTGGATACAGTGGGATATTGTATCAGTACCTTTTTTTTGTTTTTCTTCAGGTAACAACATTGAAACCATTCTATTGGTGAAATCTATTTCATTTAAATTCCAGTAGAGCATTTTATCTTAGCGGAACTATGCTGTCTTGTTTGTTTCTTCCGGATGGAGCGAACGGACCGATAGACCGGAACCTTCCAGGACATTACAATCACGCCGACATCGAACTGTAGAGAACTTTCTTGAGAATTTGTCATAATTTATTGAAATAACTTCTACTACACGCTATAGAAAATGTCCGACAACGAAGACAAGTAAGTATAATGCTATAGTAGAACGTCAGGACCTTAAAATATACCGCAAAACAAACAGATTGTTTGACGTTTTCTGTGGCTCATCGTGGGGACTGTCGTTTTGGTGCTGCGTATATAAACATAAATCGATAGCATGCTAACGAGGATTCGTTTTGCCTTCTACTCTCTCAAAACGATCTAACGTCTAGCTTCGATGATGGTGATTTTGATGATGGGGAAGAAGATGAGGGGATGGATGATCTGGAGAACGCAGAAGATGTATGTTTTTCCCTCCATGTCTGCAAACAGTATAGCTTGTTCTTTGATGTCTGTCCCAAACATATTTTGAAACGTATAGCTACAGCTAGTTAGCTACAATTCTTGTTTGAGAAACGTATTAATATACATTCCTAAAAGGTTTGACAACCTTCTCGTGCTCTTTAATCTAACCTTGATACATCACCAAACGCCATGTACCGTCGCTTAAACTCAAGCGTTAGTAATTCTCGTGCTTCTCTCAAATCCGCTTCCCTGTCCCTGACGTTGTTATCTGCCATGGTAACCAGGAGGACCGGGAGAACGTACAGATCCTTCCCGCGGGAGAGGGCCAGCAGGCCAATCAGAAGAGAATAACAACTCAATACATGACCAAATACGAGAGAGCCAGAGTGCTAGGGACACGCGCCCTCCAGATAGCGTGAGTATTCCTCCTGAGTTCGACCTAGACCCTAGACTCTCATTGGAGAACAACCGTTGTAGAACATGGATAATTGCACTCCTAAAGACTGATGCTTAATTCTGACCTTCACCGCTGGAAGTTTCAAGTTAATTCCGTATTACGGAATGGATATATGATTATATTACCTAGCTTTAACCATTTGATACGTTTATCCATGTACACTAGGGTTTGGTATATTTCACCTGTTTTAATCATATGAAAGTGTAGCCTATGCGATTGTTTTACAGCCCATGAGCTCTTCTGGTCGCTGTTGACGGTCATCTGGGCAGTATTAAACCTGCTGTGTTCTGCAGGATGTGTGCCCCAGTCATGGTGGAGCTGGAAGGAGAGACAGATCCCCTACAGATCGCCATGAAGGAACTGAAGTAAAGCAACACATAAGCACTGTTTTCTTCTCTAGTCACACACAGACATATTTAGTCATTTAGCAGACGTATACAGACGTATAGCAGACATATATGCTGATACTGAGTGTGTGTTTCTGTTCTTCAGGGGTAGGAAGATCCCCATCATCATCAGGCGCTACCTTCCAGACGGCAGCTACGAGGACTGGGGCTGCGACGAGCTTATCATCACCGACTGAAGCAGGCCCCGCCCCAGGCACCCCCACGGCCAATCAGATCCTCAGACACCTGGAGAGGGATGTCAGCAGTCATTTGTTGACGCCGAACTGAGAACCTTTTTTTGTTTTGGTGCCACTGTACGGCTCTCCAGTCCGGAGCGTCCACCATTATCCTGATGGAAATAGTTAGATCTGAACCTTTTTGTCTCTGACAGGCGGATAAGTTACAACATACATCCACAAGGGGGGAATGTAACTCAAGTCACTGTTTAGCTCAAATGTACTTTCAGAAACTCGGCTACGATTATGAAGTGGTTCTGTGAAGGGAGATGGTAGTTTGTTTTATAGATCTGTTTTATTTTTCCTGTGAATAAATTAATTTGTATGAAAGAAATGTAGCATGTTGTTGAATTCCCAACAGTTGTGTGTGTTGAGCTCAACCATTAACATCATCCCTGGACGTTCTTTTCCCAGCTTTATTCATTTAGCATAAAAGCATTGAGATGTAACTACATCTGGTTCTAAAGAAGTGGTCAGGCAGCTCCTGAAGAACCTATTTAATTGTGTAAAACTGAATTAACCAACTTCGCTCATGAACAGTTGAAGTTGCCTCCATAGACATAGTTAACATGATCCTCCTGGAGTCATACCTGTGGTGTGTGACTCCATCTGAAATGGGCCCACGTGTCATGAGCTGGAATAAATGAATTCACCTTATCTGAACTGTAATTCAGTGAAACCTTGTTATATTCAGTGTAGAATCCACTTCAGGTTAGCCACTGGGTCCTTCTGACGAGGTCTAAGCACTAATTCTCAGATGGAGGAATGTGTTCTTGCGCCACATTCTCCAGATCTCTGTACGGTCATCAAAGCCTTTAGCATTTTCTCCTCCCTCCAACTTATGTTTGCTAAGCCTGGTAGTTTCACTTTTCTTCTTGAAGCGCTCTGATAGCCACCAACATATTAAGGAAACCAGGAACACATCCGTCGGCAGCGAATTCAGAACTTTGAGGACTGGATGGTGAGACAAGCTGGCGCGGGACTGAGCCGGCCTGGCCACAGCCCTCGCAAACTCACACACACACGTATGCATACAAACACGTACTCACACATACAAACAGAAAAGCACAGGCTGGTCATTGTCAGAGAGGAAATAGGTTGTTGCCAAGGCAACAAGGAGAGAGAGGAGCAGGGGGGGGGGGGGGTAAAAAGTGGGGAAACCCTCACCCAATTAACAGCTTTGGTGTAGGGAGCCTGTGATACAGAGAGCCTTGGTTTAATCCTGGCCTTGTCTTCATAATGCACATTATGACCCACAAGGTAACAGGATTTCTGATTAACATTCAAGATTGATTTGTACTTTTACTGTTTCTTACACTCAGTGTTCTCAGTATTAGAAACAGTCTGACGACAACATGAAATCCCTGATCTCACCACGTTAATTTGTGACGGAGAATGTGAAGAGGACCCTGTGTTTGCAGCAGAGCCAGAGCCCGGGGAGGGTTGGCTCTTCCTGTCATGTGGGCCTCTGAGACAGCAGATCATCACATCTCGTGATCCACCTCCCAGACCACGGACACAGCAGCACCCAGCTGACAGATCCACCATGTCTAATAGCGCACCGCCTCCTCTTTGCCCCCCTCTCTTCCTGCCTTGAGCCTTTCTTGAACCCTAACGTTCTTCTCTCTCTCTGACCTCTTGTCCTCCGTTCACCCTCCTGTCAGGATTCTGTTTATCTTCTTCTACTCCTCTATCCTCTCCTACTCCTCTATCTTCTTCTACTCCTCTATCCTCTCCTACTCCTCTATCTTCTTCTACTCTTCTATCCTCTTCTACTCCTTATCTTCTTCTACTCTTCTACTCTTCTCTCTCTCTCTTTCAATCTCTTTCTCTCTTTCTATCTCTCTCTTTCGTACAGTCTCAACCTGAGAGGGGAGAGATGGAGGGAGGTTGTTGGTGCAGTGTGGAGGAGGGGATGGGTGGAGGGAGGTGGGGTGGAGGCTATGCTGCGAGTATGAGAGTCCCTTTGTATCCCGGCAGAGCTACAGGCCCTGCAGTTCTGGGTATGCCTCCCTCCTCCCTGCCTGATCCCTCTCAATGGCTCTCTTTGTCTTTACCAAAGTATCACACAGCCGATTAAGAAGAGGGAATTAGGAGTCAGGCTTAACCCACAACACACACACACACACACACACACACACACACACACACACTGAGACTGGATTTGAACTGCATCTGGTGGGACCTGCAAGACCAGTGGACCACTGTACTGGTCTGTAGTAGGAGACATGAGCCACACCAAGCAGGACCCAGGTGAATGAGCATCATCTCTGAAGAGCAAACATGGAGACTCTGTCTCTCTCTCGCTCTGTCTCTCTGTCTCTCTCTCTGTCTCTCTTTCTCTCTCTCTGTGTCATCTCTGTATGCTCTCCAGCTGTGTAGGACTTCTCCAGGTGTAACCTACTCACATAAAAAGTAGGCCCTCGACCTCTGACCTTTCGTGCTCCAGTGACAAGGTCTCGCCCCCCGGGCTCCGTGGAGCAGAGGGGGTCTCATCCCTTCGACAACGAGACTGAGCTAAACACATGCCTGACTGGCAACGGACGTGTGCGCTGATGCAGTGAGTGAGGGAGTCACTGCTGTGCCTTTGTCCCACCACAACCCCCCCCCCCCCCCCCCCCCCCCCCCACACACACACACACACACACACACACAATGGCATGTGACGTTAATGAGTCCCGTTTTGCATTGCTATGCAGGTCAAGTTTGTATTGAGAGGCGTGGCTATGTGTACAATGCAAGTCATTTCCAAGGTTCAGATTATGCAGGACTGGAAATGTCTTTGTGTTTGATTTAACTTAAATTGAAAATAAAAACGAGTTATTGATCAACCTAACTTTGCAGTGTAAGCTGCGTTGTTATTGTCTGCATTTAATGTAAAGCAATGATATGTATTTTATTCCCACTGTATGTAAGATAACTCACTTAGATATGCTCATGCTGATGAAGTAGTGACGACAGATGTTTTACAAAAGCAGAAAGAATACAGATTTATTTAGTGTGAGAGGGTCATTAGTTATCACATCTCTACTGCTTTGTCTTTGCTAGTATTTACACGCTCGTTCAACTGTCAACTTAACTCAGGAAAAATACAAAATAGCAACATGAGAATGACGAGTCGGCCAAGGTAACAGTCCAGAGGTTTTCAACATGTTGGAGAAGAAAAAAACTGTTAACAGCGCATAAAAACATAACACGCATAAAAACATGACACCAGCATATATAAATAATAATCTTAAAAGTCAAAACAAGTGTTTTCTCACAATGTGGCAAAATATGGGATGTCTAACATAATGAGCTCCTTTACTTGAGGAAAGCAAGATTTCAAAGTGTTAGCATGAACGCTCAGGAGACAACACAGTCGAACGAGAGAGAACGTGAAGCACTGCCTGTCACGATAGATAGTGGGAGAGGATCTTGTTTCGAATAATAACATATCAGAATCTTATATTTGAACAAGGTCAATATGTCACAAGTTAGCGCCCAATTAAGAGATGGAGGGCTTCCCAGCTGCCTCAGGGGCTGGTCTGAGGTGTGGAGGATGTGTTTGACAGAGCAAGGGAACATTTATTTCCAGGTGAAACTATCACAATACACCGAGAGCAGGCAGAGTGAAGACATAAAGAATGCCCTTTCTAGATGTTTCTATTTGTTTAGGGTTAGGAATGTTGCTTCAGATTTTTGTTTTATAAGCTAAATGAATCAAATGTCAAGTGTAAAATGTAAAAGAACCCAACCGGTTTCCTTTGCTGGGAGTTCTTCAAGGTTCTGAAGAGGAAAATTTAATGGCACAATCCCAAACAAGGACAGTTTCACAAGTCAGTTAAATATAAGATAAAGTCAGTATGGCAAGAATGTTCCAAAAAAATTGACTGTTTTTAGAAAAATAACTACATAGATTGCTGTTTCTCTGTATTACACGTGTGGCTGGCAATCTTTTAGTTTGGCCAAAGGCTGGTTTAAAGACACTTATCACTCACGCTCTTTTAAACCCATTATCTCATTCATGCACGCGTTCCTGCTCTTTTCAATCTCAAGCAACTGTGTTGAAGTGATGGCACCCAGATGAGCACCCAGGTGAGCCCCCAGGTGAGCCCCCAGGTGAGCACCCAGATGAGCACCCAGATGAGCACCCAGATGAGCACCCAGGTGAGCCCCCAGGTGAGCCCCCAGGTGAGCACCCAGATGAGCCCCCAGGTGAGCCCCCAGGTGAGCCCCCAGGTGAGCACCCAGGTGAGCCCCCAGGTGAGCACCTAGGTGAGCCCCCAGGTGAGCACCCAGGTGAGCCCCCAGGTGAGCACCCAGGTGAGCCCCCAGGTGAGCACCCAGGTGAGCCCCCAGGTGAGCCCTTTGACGGATAGCAAAGATAACACACAGCAACTATCTACACTCCTGCCATTGTACACTGAATACTCTATATACACATGTCAAACATGTCAAAAAACACAGTGATGGAGACTATACAGTGTAGTAATGGAGACTATACAGTGTAGTAATGGAAAAAAACGATTTACTGTCAACAATGAAATTAATAGTTAAGATTATTAACAATGAAAAGAATGTTTGAATTCCTCAACAGAATTACCTTAATTTTGGTTAGTAAAAAGGATTATTAAAATTTTTTACTGTTCGTCATGAATCTTATGTAACATATATTTGCCAAACTGTTTAGCACGGTTTTGAAATGCTCAATCAAATTACTCAATAGAGGATGTCAGATTAAAGAAAGAAGAATAAAAGATGTCAGAAATAGAGGATTTGTATCACCAGGGGATTCAACAAAGCTGTGGCCAACTAATATCTGCTTCTCTCGGTCTGGTTTTACTTCAAAACATCATGAAAATATTAAATCTCTCTATTAAATCTAAAATTTTGGTCTCAAAACTTTGGTCCTGTTCATGGATGAAACACACAAAAGAAGAATTCCAACTGTCATTACACTATTACATTACAGATTTATCAAACAAAATATTGATTTAATATTGGATGTTGTTCTAGATCATATAAAATGATCTGTTTTTCAACTTGCCTGAGATGTGAATGGGCTAGCCAAACAATTTGGCACATCAGGTTCTCTTCCATAAATGAAACATTTATAGTGATAATCTTTCAGGGTTTAAGAATATCCAAGATGGGCTTTGTCTATTTGAGTTGCCATAGTAATCAGGGGTGTAACAGTCTCATTGAAATGTGAACACATCAGACTGTCCCACAAACCACCCAGGCTGCTCATCACCTGGGGAGGACCAGGATCATCACCTCCTCCGCTTCAGCCTCCCCCCTCCGCCTCCCCCCAGCCCTGGTCACACCCCCTGCCACTACTCTTCAGTTCTGCTGTGGTCGTGACTGAGCCCTGTGTCCCCACCTCCCCACACGGGTCACGGCCGAGACAGTGTGGTGTAGACGGGCTGCTCCCAGTGCGTGGGGCTGTGTGACTGGGGCACGCTGGCCGGGTCACTGATGGCCGTATACAGGGGCCTCTGGCTGGGCCCCATGTAGGAGAAGGCAGAGTAGAGGCCGGGAGCCTGGCTGGAGTGAGCGTAGTAGGCCCCGGACGCCTGGTGATCGGCGTACTCTGCAAACTGAGCCCTGGAGGCCAGCGAAGGGAAGGCTGAGCTGTAGTGGGGAAGGCTGAGAGGGGTGTAGGTGACGTGGGAGCCTGGCACCGAGGAGGCCTCTGAGAAATGGGCCCCCGGGCCGGACTCACTCTTGATCTGGGCCTTGGAGGGGTCCGAACCCAGCGGTGATCCGTGGTGCTGGTTCTGGTGCTGCTGGTGCTGCTTGGACAACCAGGCGGCAGAGTGTCCGCTGGCGGCGGCCAGCGCGGAGGAGATGCCGTAGGCGTACGGGGAGGCGGAGGAGCCCGCCACCGCTCCAGCGCCCTGCCCCACTGACGGGTGCCCGTTCGGGGGAAGGTACTGGTCGAATTCGTTGACGTCGAAGGGCTCCATGTTGGCCATGACCTCGTGGCTGATCTCCCCGATGTCCACGTTGCCGAAGTCGATGTGGGGTTTCCCAGGGCCTGACCCCGACCCGGTGGCACACTCTGCTCCCACCCCCATGACCCCGCGGGAGCCCCCGGCCACGCCGCTCTCCCGCTTCCCTTCGCTAGACTTCCCAGACTGCAGCTCTGTCTTGGGGGTGGTGGGTGGTGTGGGGGGGCTGTGGCTCTGACCTACAGGAGCACAGCATCGGGAGGGAGCAGAGATGTGAGTTTTTGTGTTTGAATCAAATTCTGTCTGAATGAAGGTGTCTTGTGTGTAGAATAGTACTATCAGTGCTACTTAGTTTAGTTCTTTGCTTGACTGTTTGTCGCTTGTCATGTCTCGATACAATCTATTTTACTCTACTCCACTTGACTCAACACCATTCTACTAAACTGTTTGTGCTCTACCTTTCTCAATTCTAGTATCCTCTACTCTCCCGTCCTCTACTCTCCTATCCACTGGGCTCTACGTTACTGTAGTGTTCCTGTGGTGTTATATGTGGTGTTGTCTGTGGGGTGGGTGGAGCTGGGGGCCCACCTGCAGCGTGAGGGTGGTGTCCGTCGCCTAGCGGAGACCCCGTTCCCCCGGTGTGCACCACCTCCAGGTGGAGGCTCTTGTAGTGGGACTGGCTGTGGCTGACCTCTCCCTCCGAGTGGCCGTCCCCCTCAGAGCTGGAGCCCGGCTTGCCGTTCTTGCGGCGGCGCGGCTGGTACTTGTACTCGGGGTAGTCCTTCTTGTGCTGTTTCCTCAGACGCTCCGCTTCCTCGATAAAGGGACGCTTGTCGCTTTCGTTCAGTAGTCTGGGGGCACGGGAGGGAGAGAGAGAGAGAGAGAGAGAGAGAGAGAGAGAGAGAGAGAGAGAGAGAGAGAGAGAGAGAGAGAGAGAGAGAGAGAGAGAGAGAGAGAGAGAGAGAGAGAGAGAGAGAGAGAGAGAGAGAGAGAGAGAGAGAGAAAGAGAGAGAGAAGATGAGTAGAGAAGAGAGAGCGAAAGAGTGTAATTGTAGATTACATTTCAGTTACCGGAACTCTGATCTTTACTCTGGAACTTAAACTCTGGAATTCTGAACTGTAGAATTCTGAAATATTATAATGGTATTTCCTATTTCTATTTCCACTTCTGGCCTGCTGCGATTTCCCCCTGGGGATCCATAAAGTACGTATTAATACTACTACGGGTTTCATAGGAAGGGATGTTATAACATATTGGTTGTTACTAAGGATGCTGTATCTTTTAAGACTTGAATAGCTCAATAAAGAGGCAAACATCGTTCACCTGAAGCAGTCAGAGAAGTATTTTAGGCCATCTACCATACAGTCAGTCTTAGTGAGAGCTGTTTACAAAAGGGCTCGAGGCATTTGAATGATTCTCATCAATTCAGAGAAACTTAAGATGCTTACGAAGCTGTTTGACATATTCAGACAAGATGTCTGAACCTAAAACACGACGGTTTCACCTATTGGTTGAGGTGAAAGCGGTGTTCCCACGGAGCCTGCGGCATGTTCCCACCCTCTCTTTGACCGGCACTGTGACCAGGAAAATAGTCCTGCAATGTGATTAGGACTGAAGGCTGAAGATGTGGTGTGTGTGTGTGTGTGTGTGTGTGTGTGTGTGTGTGTGTGTGTGTGTGTGTGTGTGTGTGTGTGTGTGTATAAAAAGCACAGGCAACTGGTGCATCTGTTGGAGGGTCATACTGGCATGAGTAAATCCTGCCCTCTTTGATTCGACATGTTTCTGCCTGGATCCAATTAAACAATCATGGTGGGGCTCAAGGTCAAGTCTTTATCTGATTAATTCTGTCTTCATGAGGTTAATGAATTAGACTTTCCTGGTAGACATGGGCCTGCACACGGCTCACCACAACCGAACGCATACCAGAACAGACTGGTGGCCACTGGTCTCTTCCTCTATGACGGACGACCAATCGGTCAGCTTGAATCATTACTACTATAAGTGAACTGTTAACATTCCAACATTATAAAAACTCATCACATTAGATCCATAGTATTTCAGTCTCTTTCAGTGTATTCCCCCTTTTCCATGTTCAGTTTAACTCTGATAGAATGGAGTTTATAGTGAGGAAACAGCAACTCTGAGGCACTCTAATCGGAGCAGTTAACCAGAGCTGAGGGGGATTTTGACAGAAAACACAGTAATTCCCTCTGGAGCCATTTGCCCGACCAAATCGCAATGAATTAAGCGAGCTATGAAATTAGGATGGACCCAGGAACACGTGATCAACCATTGCCTACCTCAGATTACATCGTCCATTTCACTCAATAACTTGAAATGTTGTTGAAGTTGTTCACAGCAAAACACAAGATGAATATATACCACGCTACATATTACGTACATGTGTATCCCATGCAACTGACTATGACACTTAAACTAGCCTAGTGAACCACGGAAAGATCCCATGTCCCTGTAATCATTTTTACCGTTAGGTAAATCTCTATGTTGCCTGTGCTATTGTGACGTAGTCTCCGTGGTGTGTCAGAGCCGACCTTACCTCCACAGTTTTCCCAGCGTTTTACTGAGCTCAGCGTTGTGTAGGTGAGGGTACTGGTCAGCCAGCTTCCGCCTGGCTGCCTGGGCCCACACCATGAAAGCGTTCATTGGTCTCTTCACGTGCGGTTTGCTCTTGCTGCCGGAGTTCACGCGCACTGGCATCGGCACGAGGGTCCAGTCGTAGCCGTTTAGCACCTGGCTCACTGCCTCGCGGATACCAATGGGAAACCGGTCGTCATCTTCATCAGACTTTATGGAGAGGCCATCAGTCACACCGGAAGCCTCGTCACCGACCCCCGTCAGCTGAGACTGCTGTCCGGGCAAAGGTGAGTCTCCTCCGCCTGTGGCACCGGAGGAGTGCCCCGGTGACAAAGACTGGCCGTCGTCCGAGACTCCAGGACTCATCTCCACCTCAGACAAACTTTGCTCCTCTCCTGACATCTTGTCTTCCTTATTTCAGAATAACTTTCTCCGTCCTCCGGTAAGTATTGAAATTCCTTGATCTAATGGTATTAGTGGCCTAAGTTATCTTGATATGACGTCAAAGTGTTTTCTAAGTTTATTAAGAACGAAGGAGACCACTTTAACCTGATGTCGAAACCCAGGTGATACTACCCTCCCTCGAGGTCTCCTTTATATAAACTCCCAGTCCGTCTCAACTCTCAGCGTCCGTTCCAAAACTCTATTAGGATTCCACATCAAAGGTATTTCCATCCGTGTTGCTGGTATCATTCGCACGCCGCGTGTTTTAGACCTCAGTTCACCTGTCTCAAAATGTTGTCTGGGTCCAGCAGTCCGCTATTCTTTTGTTTTTTCTGTACTTGTATGCTCAGGAAACGTCCTGCAAAGAACGAAACACACTGATTATTAGAAAGGAAAAAAATACATAAAATGAAAATAGCCCAATAAAAATAGTTTGATCTTTGATCAAGGTTGATTTTTTCATCTACAATTCACACAGTTCACCTTATCTCAAATTGTCATGTTGGGACTGTTGGAGAATTGGACACTACTAACCAAACCAAAGCCCAATAGAAATGAACAATACAAGCCTATTCGCAAATGTAACATTGCTATTAGATATATGCAGACAGACGTATAATTTGAAGTGTGCCTGTTATTTTAGCCTGGTACTCGCTCCCTGCTAACAAGCTACTGTTTAAGGTTTGGCAGTTATTCCAAGCTCCCCGGAGAGAAAGTGCTGGAATAATATGAGTATGCACGAGCACAGGGCTTCGATTTATTCCTGCAAGCTCTTAAATAAACAGTTAGATAAACATGGGCTGGCGCTGGAAATATAAACCGCGTGTGGATATGTGTGAGCGCGCGTGCGTGCGAGCGAACAGGACACTGCCTGCTTGTGAAAGTGTATATGCCTGTAGACATATTTGGGGACGAAAATATGGAGTTGTGTCCATTGAATCAACGTTTTGCTGTGTTGACCGCCTTCTGACACGACCTTGAAGTTGTTATTTTGCGAACTTCTGAACCCAGACAAAACAAATACAACTCCGTCGCTATTTTGTTTGGATCTCAAACAATATCGAGGACATTGATTTATTGGCGTGCGTGTGTCATCTTGCGCTTAAGTCACCAGCAGACTTTTACCGTTTTGACCGCCCTCGCACCTCGCGTTCTGACTGGGTGTCTGTGCAACGTCATATTAACGTAGGCTATTATCGATAGTGCAGTAAAAGATTAGGCGAATTAACGAGGGATCGTTCGTAATTTTTACCACGTTTGAACCGTAAATTAATTAAGTGTAGCCTATTGGATTGCATAGCAACGCTTTCGTCCTATGAGATTTCACCTGTAGGTAGGTATATCCAGTCAATTTCCTTTTAATGAACATCATGGAGTAAGATTGATAACCTGGCCGTTCAATTCGGCACAAGCCAAGCAGGCTTCCTCATCATGTCTGTTCTCTAACAAGCATCTGTCAGATTCAAACATGTTCATTATTCTTTCTCTGGCATGTGGGCGCTTCAGGATCGGACATACCTCATGCGCTTCGTTACGCATCACAAAGCTCACTTCACAAAAAGTGTAATCCTTGTATTATTATGATTTTATAAATTTCCATCAAGTTATGTATTGTTAAGATAAGACATGTAGGCCCACTGATGTAGCTTGTGAAATGAAGTGACAGTCATGGACACCGTTTTACCAAAGTTCTATAGTGGCACAACGTTCCACAACTTAGGCAGAGCTACTCTGTTATTCAACAGCCACGCGTTCTCTTATTTTCAAACGTCATATTTCTTCATAACATTAACATTGCACGTTAGAAGTCAGAAACAAACGGCTTTGTTTGTCCAGCGAGTGAAATACAGGATAGCCTAGGACTATATTGCCTGTCAAAAACCTATCGATGGTGTTTCTCTGCATTCTGCTTAGATTGTGTTTGTGATGTCTGGTGTTCTACCATCGAATGTATTTAGGTTACTGTTGCAGTGTCGTCGTCATTAATTTACGCGTTATGAAAGACGACTAAAAGGAGGAGTCCTTCCGCTTGACCTGACAATAACTTGCCCTTAATTGCGTCCTTGAAACTATGTTCCCGTAATCTGCGTTGTTTTCAGTTTTATATGGAGTAGTTTGTTTCAAAAATCCAAACATAGCCTACTCGCCATCCTGTAGGATAGGCTACTTAAAATGTCGAACAGGTGCAGGTTAATCATTTCAAATTGTTGATGCAAAGAAAGGCAGCTGAACGGAAATGTCACGAGCCTATGTATAGGCTAAAACTTTACATTGCCAACCTAGATGTTTTGGGCCTGATAAAGTTCAATAGGTTCAATACTGATTGTAAATTTGAAACTTAAACGAATATATTGCAACAGGTAAGCCCACTTAATTAAAGTCTGCCACGTTTGAAATAACCATAGCATAAATTCAAACTATGACAGCTAAATCAAACTAAATTTAGAGATGTCTTTATAATTAGAAATATGTGTTTACAGATAATGGTGGCTTCGTTGAACTATTTCACATTTAGACCGGCCTGTAGTTACGAACAGTCAGTTGGATGTTGGTTTATGACTGAAACTCGTTTGTAAAGTTTTAGTTATGCTACTTATAGGAAAACAATATTGGTTTATGACTGAAACTTGTTTGTTAAGTTTAAGTTATGCTACTTATAAAAAAAACAATATGATTTAGGCCTACAACGTTCGTTTTGCGAAGTATACAATTGTTTATTTTTTAATAAACAATGGTTTATTTGTCAGGTAGCCTATAGCCTACCTGACAAAACCCCATTCTATCAAGCTCGGCACATGAATAATAACAATGGTTGTGACAACAGTGAATCGACAGACTGTAACAATGCAATAGGCTAAATCATAAAAAACAAAAAATATTGCAATCACGAAAGATCACACAATTATTATGAATGATAATACTAATAACAATAATAATAACACATTTAATATAACACGTAACAAAAATAACAACGGATAATAGGCCTAACTGAACACATAAAACATTTCCACATTCCCCTATTGTTATGAAGGATGCATAAAGACTCTTTAAACTTGATTACACGACAAAGAAGGAATAAGAGAGACAAAGGTTGCCGCACAGAAGAAAGTATTTCAAATGCTAAGCACCTTACTTCTGCAGTGAAAAACGAGGTCGCCCGATAAGCACGAGAGTCCGTGTGTTCCAGAGTTTCCAAAGTGACGCTCGCGCTCACTCCCCACCCTTCTCGCTCGCGCTGCCCCACTATGAATGCCTGCTCTGTGTCGCGCGCCGGGGCTTAAAGAGCTCCGTTGTGTGAGAAAGAGAAAAAAGTCTTAAAGGAGAAGCAAACTTGCACCGATTGAACGCTTGTGATTGGTCCGTGATTATTCTCGTCCGTTTCCTGCAGGGTTGGGTTTATTTGTCAAAATGCACATAAATAACGGATGATTAATAGGCATGTTGTACTGTTTGCAGCCTATAGCATAAATGCATAAGAATAAATTAAAACAAATAATTGATCCCTTTGAAATTTAAATTCAAACTGACAGTTTTTTAAATGAGCAGCAAACTTTCAAAGCATGTTTGCACTCAAGTAGTTGCTTAACGCCATATCTGCTATTTTGAAAGCCTTCCATGGCTAAAACCTAGTCTAAAAGTCATTTAAGTTATTAGGTTTTAATTATAATTTACATAATTGAATTCTCGCTGGAGGAAGACATCCAGATTGATTGCAGTAATAGGCCTACGGATCTTTTTCCAACTTGCGAGTTGTTATAGGCTTAGTATAGGAGTAAACCTGGCACTAACCAGGCTGAAAGGACCAACAATGTGGTTCGTGATAGACCCACGCGTCAACGAGCTACTTTGAAGCGTCTCTTTTTGATTCTCTTTTGATGTAACGTCCGGGAACGTCATCTAAATTAGCAGCGGGTTGAGAGGAGCACACTGACATATTGTTGACGCATTAGAGGCAGAGCCTCTGGCCCTTCTGCTGCATTAGAGGCAGGGCCCTTCTCTGCCGCCGAGAGGTCGAAATACTAGCACACTACACGCACACACACACACACACACACACACATGCTCACAGCCTCCTCAACACACTCACACATACACCCACTCCAACACACCTATGCGCACAGACACACATAGCACACATTTTCTGAGATACACAGCATGCCGATATAGTGCACCTGCTATTTGTGTCTCACAATTCACTTGTAGAATAGCAGATAGTGCCGATGCCGCTGGAATAAATAAGTCCACGCACACATTACTGTAACGCCATGGTCGGGCATCAACAGAAGACCCATGTGTTTGTATTTATCAAAAAACGTTTTGCCAACTATGATTTTAACCCGCTGTTCTAGCACTGCAGACAGTGGACTAACTGCAGGACCTGACTTCGTAGGCCCTCATAGAGAATGCATTGGAATTAAATGTAATTCCACAGCAGACACTGAATCGCCTTATGCTATGTGTGAGTGTCATAATTGCATCAGTGCGCACTCACAGAGCACACATTTAAAACCGAACGGCGTTTGGAGAACTAGTAACGAAAGACGGGGGGAGAGAATAATATCATGGGCCGAGCACACGCGCTGTTCTTTACAACAATGACCCCTTGTGAGTCCTTCTCGCGACACAATGCCCCCCATCCAAAAATCACTTCTTTTTTTTCATTACCCATGAATGTTGACTGTGATAAGGGAGTCCTAACCATGAGTGAATCTCTCTGTCTGATTCTCTCTCCCTCGCTCTCCCTTTCATTCGCTCTCTGCTCCTTTCTTTGGTCCCATTGTTTTATCTCAGGTGAATTGTAATCATGTGATCAAACGAACACCCCCCTCCATTACCCTCTTAAATGAAAAAATGAGGAACAAAAAGCAGTTCTGTGTGTATAAAAAAAGAGAAAAGAGGAAAAGACCCGTGTCTCCCTTTAGTGCGCCTCTTTGTCCCCGTCTCAGTAAACGCTCACATATAGAGAAAACGTGCTCCAGGACTATACTCTGCCTATGGATCTGCTGTCGTTCCGATCAGCTTTGGCAGCTATCAAACAGGGATGCTTTAGAATGCCACTCCGCTGGACTGCCCGGCCGCTGAGGGACCTGAGCCCTGGCCTCGTCTTTGAAGTGAGTGTTTGTGAGGGGCGCAGAAACAAGCTAGGGGAGGCAGGTTTTAGCTGCGTTTGGAGGAAACAGAAAAAAAAGATATTTTCTGGCTGTTGACACGCAGGGAACTGAAATGTCTCATCGGTTTTGAATATTTAACAGAGATTATAAAAGAGGCCTACATGTGATCTTCTGAGTAGCCTATATGTTTGAGAACGCGATGTGTTCTTTGGGTATTGATGTAAGCTGTTTATTATTGCTATTGTTGTTTTCAAACCTGGGAGTAACCTATAGGCATTAAGAATTATATAGTGTTGCATAGCATATATTGCAGCCTCAAATTGACCGTGCCGCATTCATACGTTAAATTCTTAATTTAAACAGATTTTAGAGCTGATTGAACGAGACAGAAGCAGAAACATACATTTAGCAAATATATTGATTTGTAGGATATTTGGAAGAGCATCAAGCAAGATAGGATGAATCATTTATTACACCCCGAGGCCGATCCCTCCAAAATGATTGATTTGGCATAGAAACAAAGAAACCGCAAAAGGGCACCAAGATAAAGGTTAGTGTTTTGATCAGCATGGCTTTCGATCAGCACATTTGTTATTGAATAATCAGTGAAAATAAAAATATCTAATCATTCGTTTTGCGGTAATAGACTAATGCCAACAATGAAGCTGTAGCCTACTTATTTAAGTCAAGATGACCTTCTAGTGTTCGGTTTTTTGTAAAACCGACTACAGATTAGGCCTACTGGTTACACACATTAAGGAAAGTTGACTGGTTTCTTAGGTAAATCTTTGCTTTTTCATGATAGGCCTTGACATCAGAATGATTAATCAAAATTATTGTTCACATATTTGACAAGGGGAATTAATTCAAGATGCATCAACAAAACGAACTATAGGCTATAACTTCTTATAAAAATGTTCAAGCAACATGTCTTTGCGTGTAATTAACTAATCGAGAACGGAACCAAAGATGAAACGGTTACGATTTAGCTATATCGAGTAAATATGTTTGCATTAAAGTTTTATTTTAGTGGCCATCGTATTAAGACGAAATGCCTGATATATCCTTTATTAAAGTAGACTGATTATCTTTTGGACGATTTAATTGTAATGAGGTTACACAACTGTGGAATTATTTCCACATTGTATAATATATTATATGTATTATACAACTGTATAATACATTTCTTTCGATATAAAAAAAACGAGCAATTAGGCCTAAATGTATAGACTATAATGTGTTTACGGTAGGATGAAACAGCGTGAAAAATGGCACTGACTAATCAGTCATTCGTTTGTATGCTGCATTGTCTTCTGCATTGACCCCTATGCGGACTATAGCCTATAGGCTACATTTGAAACACAACATCAAACATTTCAAACCGAAAGGAAATATTAGGCCTATATGCTTAATTATCAAGATATGGCTTTGTTGCTGTTTAATTTGTGTGTGACTGTCAGTTATTTGGTCTGTTTGAATTATGTAATTGAAAGACAGGTCTGGCAACAAATGTAGGAGCATAATACAAAAACACATTAATACACTTTTAAATTAAGTTGGAAGGAGAAATAACAGTTCCAGAAATACAACAATAAAAGTTTCTATTATAACTATCTGTTTGTAAAGATTGATATAAGCAACATAATGATACACATTCCTACATTAACTACACTAGAATTCTATAATGCTATATACGGTAGGCCTATTAATGATAATCACGTGAAATGTTCCTGTGTTCAGTTCAAACCTAAAAACCAGAGGATAAACTATTTATAACATTGTAGTTCATGTTAAAACAACATCAGTGCAGAAATCCTTTATGTTTTTTTCAACATCCTAGGTTGCCATCATGCACTGGGCCTCTCTGTGCCCGCGACAGTGGCCAACCATGTGACATCGATGATGTTGTTTGTTGTGTTGTAGTGGTGCGAGACCGTGAGGTGCACAGTTAGTTAGGACTCTGGGGCAGAGCTCGTGACCTGACTAGGGTTAAGAGGTGAAATCAGAGAGGGCTGAACGGCCATTTGACGTGAAGTCTACAGGAAGACGTCTTCCTGACGTCAAACTCTGTTCATGTCTGTGAATCTGACGGAAGAACAGTTAACGGTTGCAACGGCGGTTTTTCTAGATGTGTAAAATTCTAACTCCGGTTATGAAGCTTTTACATAGATTCACTCGTTACCTGATGGAGAAAATATAGGAGTTATACTTATCAGTTAAAAAATATGGTATATTAATTGCACTTAATATTAATTGTGTGTGTGTGAGAGAGAAATAGAGAGAGTGAGAGAGGGAGGGAGAGAAAGGGAGATACAGATAAAGAAAGAGAAAGAGACACAGAAAAAGAGAGACAGAGAGAAGGCCTGGTCAACAAAAAGGCAGAGAAAGTTGCGATGAAGAGGAGTGAGGGAGGGGGAGGAGGGGGAGGAGGGGAGGGATGTTTCTGAGGAACAGGGACAGGTCAGGCACACACATTCCTGGAGAAATCCTGCATTCTGGCTTTAGAGAGGGGACATCAGAGAGAGAGCAGAGGGCAGGGAGAGAGAGAGGGAGAGAGAGAGACCAGAAGAAATTGAAATACAGAGGAAGAGAGAGGCAGCAAACCAGAGAGAAGAAAAGAGAGGGGGGGCAGTAAGAATTAAGTTCACTTTATGCGTCCCAAAGTAAGAGAGACAGAAAGAGAAGAGAGAGAGGTCAGTGCTCCCTAATGCCTGACCTCGATGTAGCTGGTGATGTCATGATGTGTGGTGGGATGGAGAGAACTGTTCCATCCATCACACTGATCCTGAACCATCCAATAGGAATTCATCAAACAGCCAGTATCTGCCATAGCATTACCTCCTACTGATACCATGCTCTCTCTCTCTCTCTCTCTCTCTCTCTCTCTCTCTCTCTCTCTCTCTCCTCTCTCTCTCTCTCTCTCTCTCTCTCTCCCTTCATCCATCTCTCCTACTTTCTATTTCTCACCTTCCCTCTTTCACTCCTACTTCCTCTCTCTCTCTCTCGTTCTCTTTCTCTCTTTTTACATATTAAAAGCCCCCCGCTAATCTCTTTCTCTCTCCCTGGTGCACCTGCACAGGTGTTAGGTCTAACAGGTGCTGTACAGCAGGACTATTCCCAGTGTAAATAGCCCTGCCTTTGACTGACTGATGACAACATCACTATACTTTTTCAGAACTTGCTGGCTATTAGTAACAATGATTAAATCCTCCCAAATTAAAAAGTGTCTGGATCTTCAAAGCAGTTAATGAAAATAACTAAATGTTCCACAAGAGCATCGGATCTTTTCTTTCCACCCTTTGTTTTTTAATAAATCAATGCAGCTGCGCAACACTTAAATGGGTCCCCCTCGTGAGTGTCTGTGGCTAACGTTGAATCCTTTCTTTGTGTTCCTACTGCTGAATTTCCTATTCTTTTTTTCCCCTCTTTTTTTTTGCTTCTTCTCCTTCGCGGTGACTGGTACTGGATTGGGGACGGAGGTGTGGGGGGGGGGGGGGGGGCGGGGGGGGGGGGTACAAGTGCTCGGTGGTAGTGGATAGTGGAGGTCGTGGGGTGGGACGGCAAACGGTGGGGGTAGAACTTGGACGAGGTTCCAATGCAGCTGGGGAGTAGATGTGGGGCTTGGGGTGGGGGGGGGGGCGGTAGTTGGAGAGAGGAGCCGAAATTGATGGGGGGATGCCAGAGGGCTTGGATGATGGAGGGAAGGAGAGATGGAGGGATGGAGGGAGGGGGGGGGGGGGGTCAAGACATTGCAGCCTCCATGAATGGGCCATTGTGTGTCTGGGTTTATATCTACACTGGCTGGCCAAAGGAAAGAATCTAGTTACTCCAATTGTGTGAGAGGAACATCTAAAGGAAATGGATAGGGGGGTTTGTGGGGTAAAAAGGAGAGAGTTTGGTTACCTGGCTGATCTCCCCAGGTATTCAGTAATCTTCCATTTACCTGTTTGGAGAACCCAGTCGTGGAACACCTGGTTGGGGTTCTAACTCTGAGTTGTCCCCCACTTTCATGGCTTATATCAGGCTGCATCTGATAGTGGACCTGTTCAAAAAGATGATTGGAATTTTTGTTTAACTCTCTTGTAAAATGTGAGCCCTGTGCCTGGTGTGTTTTGATACGTCCATCTGTGTCAGTTTGCATCCCTCCATGTTGACACAAAAGCCCTGCACGCTGCAGCCGTGAGAGACAGGGAGAGATGGAAGCAGAGAGACACAGGACGGAAAAAAGAGATACAGATGACAAGGCGAGAGAGGAAAAGACAAAGAGAGAGAAACTGTGATAAAAAGACAGAGAGAGAGAGACAGAGAGAGAGAGAGAGAGAGACAGAGAGAGAGAGAGAGAGAGAGAGAGAGAGAGAGAGAGAGAGACAGAGAGAGAGAGAGAGAGAGAGAGAGAGAGAGAGAGAGAGAGAGAGAGAGAGAGAGAGGATTCAATGGTGCCTTGTGTGTTTCTCAGCCAGTCACTTTCTTTCCCCTGGAGCAAAATACCAATCACCTTAAGAGCCTGTCACCACTATCTCCATCTCCCAGTGTCACCTTGTGTGTGTGTGTGTGTGTGTGTGTGTTTGTGTGTTTGTATGTGCGTGCATGTGTCCATCCATGTGTATTATGTGTATGTTTGCATGCAAGTGTTTGTGTGCGCGTCCAAGTGTGTTTGTGCTAATGTGTGTGTACGTGAGTGTGTGTGTGTGTGCGAGTCTGTGTGTGCGAGTGAGTGTTTCTAAAAAGCAGTAGCAGCTTTATGCATGACAGAACCCTTGGACAGAGGAGGGGAGAACTTCAAGAATGATAATTGAGTGGAATGGAAGGCGAGGGATGTGCAGATTTAGTCATTTGCAGTAAAATGCAGAAAATGACGTTCCAGAATTCAAGATGGGAACGAACAAGAGGGTCTTTGTGGCAATGTTGCTGTCTGGGTTCAGGCTGGAAACAGTGTCGAATAATCTGCATGACTGAAAACTGCTAGTTATACAGTTCATATATCTGGTCTATATCTGGATGTTTTTCAGCATTGGAACGCTTTGTGGGAAAGAGACCTTCAAGTCTCACATCTCTACAGTAATTGACCCCATGCTGCCAGCTGGGATCCTCGCGACCTCATATGATGAACATGCCTCGGGGCGCAGTAATTAAACTTTGATGCCGGTGCCTGGCGCGCGCGACAATAGTGCGCAGCGCGATGTGACGTTTTGACTTTATTGATCATAGATTAAACACGTCATTTAAGGAGGCGGGTATTGCGCTATAGGCGAAGGTTGATATCTATGGGTCGTTCTCAAGCTGTCGTTTACTTGAGACTTAATGTGTATAATAGTCCGTTGTTGTAGATGCCTAGTCGGCGAGTTTCTCAAATGGAGAAATCAAAAGTTTTGTTGGCCTTTAGCCGCAACGAGGGAAAATATCGTTTTAACGGCAACAGTTATATATGTTAAACTGTTATTCAAAATTCCAGTTTGTACACTGATAATCGCCACATTCCGTCGTGTAAAGACTACAGAACAGGCACCGTTTGGCTAAAATTCAGTTGAGGCAGAAAACGAGTTTGGGGGTCTATGTGATTCTCAGGAAGAAATCTGAGTGAGGTGAGAAGAGAAGGCATGACAAATCTCTTTTCATCTTTCCAAGTTGATTCCCTTCTTCGTTCTTCTGCTACCCTTTTATTTGACATAATCAGTGTTTCAAATTCACCGGGCCTGTAGGGCACCCTCTTACTCCCTCCTCCCCTCCTGGTATTCCATATTCTCTTCCCCACCTCGTGCCTTTACTCTTTTCTCACACACCCTTGTTCTCCGATGACATCACAAGACCGCTGGCGCCATGGAGATGGTCGTTTCACTTCCTGTTCCTTTTTCTTTACTAAACAGATGTTGTTTGGATGGAAGGATCAAAAAGGGAAAAGAGGAAAGAGCAGAGAGACAGTGATGGTGGTGGGTGGGAAGAGAGAGGGGGGGAGAGAGAGAGGGGAAGAGAGATAGAGAGAGAGGAGGAGAGAGAGAGAGAGAGGGGGAGAGAAAGAGAGGGGGAGAGAGAGGGGGAGAGAGAGAGAGAGGGGGAGAGAGAGAGAGAGAGAGAGAGAGAGAGAGAGAGAGAGGGAGTCACTTTCCAATCAGGAGTTTTTCTCGGAACATTGAATTAAGCAGCGTGAAAGGGTGGGGGCCTCAGGGGGTCCGAGGGCGGCCGTGGAGATGCCCGAATGAAAGGGTTTGTTGTTGGAGGCTGGGAGAAGGAGATGAAAGGGGAGAGGGAGATGGGGAGTTCTGCACCCCCCAGCCTCCCTGCCCTCCCCTCCTCCCCCCTCCATCCATGTGAGTCAGGCAGCCCCACAGCTGCTGTGCTGCACGGCTACCAACATGCACGCAGCCCAACACACATACACACACACAGAGCACACACACACAGAGCGCACACACAGAGAACACACACACACACACAGAGCGCACACACACAGAGCACACACACACACAGAGCGCACACAGAGCACACACACACACAGAGCACACACACACACAGAGCGCACACACACACAGAGCACACACACACACACAGAGCACACTCACACACAGAGCACACACACACACACAGCACACACACACACAGAGCACACACACACACAGAGCACACACACACACAGAGCGCACACACACACAGAGCACACACACACACACAGAGCACACTCACACACAGAGCACACACACACACACAGCACACACACACACAGAGCACACACACACACAGAGCGCACACAGAGCACACACACACACAGAGCGCACACACACACAGAGCACACACACACACACAGAGCACACTCACACACAGAGCACACACACACACACAGCACACACACACACAGAGCACACACACACAGAGAACACACACACAAAGCACACATACATACAGAGCAGCACAGGTGCACATACTGTACATGTAATGTGAAATTTACTAGCACGCTCACACGCTCACACACGCACACTAACACACACACACACACACGTGTCACAGAACATCATACTCCCACACTGACAAGCACATCCTGCCCCCTCATACCTGCAGTGGATCACGGCTGCTCCCCGCAGAAACACAGTGCAAACCTGTTAAGAGTGCGTTTTAATTTTGCTGACAGTGAACTATGTGATTGTGAGTAAAGGAGGTTGTCATTGCCACAGTGTTGGTAATGCTATTACCTCCACACGGACGGCCGCTCGCTGAGTCCACAACGCAGAATGACATCAGTGTGTCATCGACGTGAAACGTCGGCGTTAGAGTCACACAACAATGTCCTCCTTGTCCAACTGCAGAGCCGAGAGGAGAAATGTGTTGCTACGACGTCGGGTATTTGTTATCAATCACATTGCAGTGATTCCCTGAGGGGTGATCGCAGTGTTTTGTACAGCAAGCATGAGGCCATGGCTCAGTGGTAGAGCATTTGACTGCAGATCAAGGTTCAAATCCCCTCGAGTCGATTTGGGTAAAAGCGTCTGTTAAATGATTACATGCCATTATTGGAAGAGGCAGATGGAGGAGAGGAGGTGAAAGAGGAGGAGGCGTGATTGAGGCAGGCCAGAGAGCGAGAGAGAGAGAGAGAGAGAGAGAGAGAGAGAGAGAGAGAGAGAGAGAGAGAGAGAGAGAGAGAGAGAGAGAGAGAGAGAGAGTGAGAGAGGAACATTAAATTTTATCACAATATGATTATTTTTATCACTAAATGTTTATTGTTAAGCACCATCAGACCAAGAAAATACTTGGTATGTGTAAACTTACTTGAGCACAAAACTAGTTTGTGATTCTGACTTGAAGGAAGAACCAGTTGGGAGGGATTTAGAAGGTTAGGCTTGTTTGATGTTAGAGAGCAGCTGATGATTGACTGGGGCGTTCCACAAAGGCTCAGAGAACAGAGAGAACAGAGAGAGGGAAGAAGGGGTAGAAAGAGGAGATGGAAGGAGGATAACAGGAAGGAGCTAAAATGGGGTTTTGAAAACACGGGCCCAGTGCACAGAGATGGGTTAAGGGTGACGGAAAACTGAAAAGAAAAATTGGAAATGCGGAAGGGAGGGATGAGGAGAATCCGGAAGGAGAGGAGGAGAGGGGGATGATGGAAGGAGACAGAAGACACATCTTGTAATTAGCATGCTAACTGGCCGGTTGAAGTGAGGCAGGACAAGGGGCCTCTGTGGAGGTCAGGGTCACTCTGGAGACAATGCACAATGGAGTCAGTAACAGGCCCCCAAATCACACTGACAGCTACCATGGTGCAGCACCCACCACCAGCCAGCCTCACCACCCAACACACACACACAAGTGTACAGTAAGCACATTTGCACCCAAACACACACACGTACACACGTAAACACACACGTACACACACGAAAAATGTCACAAATATCCTCAGGGCTTAGAGCCATACAACACAAGGGTACCCTCCCCCTGCTCCCGCCCCCTCCTTCTTCACCTTCTCCACTTCCTGCCCTGCACTCGTCTTTCATCTTCTCCAGGGGCACCAGCTGTGAACCCCCCAGGGTGTTAGCAGGGCTGGCATGGCGGCCATTTTGACTGATCCTGTCATGGTGTCACCAGAGGCTGATGGGAGTCGGTAGAGTTGAGGATAAAGAGAGGGATGGATGGGAAGGAGGGATGGACGGACGGAGGGGAAGAAAGAAAGGATGAGTGGTGCATCGAGGGGAAATAGCTCATTAGTAAGAGAAAATGAGGATTTTAACTTGATTAAAATTGGGAGAGAGGAATGATTGAATTATTCGATTAAAGGGAAGAATGTGCCAAACAGCTGCTGTGCAGGCTAACTGAGACACAAGCTAATGCTAACTAAGCTAATGTCCTGCAGACCATTTTCCTCCAGAAGGAAACTCCTGGGACAGTGAAAGTCACATTCAGAAGGACCTAGCATGTTCCACTGCTTGAGCCCAGACACAGAGATGATTGGCTGTGACTGCCGAGCAGACAGATATGATTGGCTGTGACTGCCGAGCAGACAGAGATGATTGGCTGTGACTGCCGAGCAGACAGAGATGATTGGCTGTCACTGCCGAGCACCGAGCGAGACTTCAAAGAAAGGCGTGGCAGCTAGCCCTGGCCATGTGCCTGGGTGTGTCTGTAGCATGTTCAGTATGGATGTGACAGAGTGAACTGCCCACTTACCCAGCTCTGAAAGCCTGGAGACCCTCCTCAGAGCGTCCTCAGAGCGTCCTCAGAGCGTCCTCAGACCCTCAGAGCGTCCTCAGAGCGTCCTCAGAGCGTCCTCAGACCCTCAGAGCTTCCTCAGAGCGTCCTCAGAGTGTCCTCAGAGCGTCCTCAGAGCGTCCTCAGAGCGTCCTCAGAGCGTCCTCAGACCCTCAGAGCGTCCTCAGAGCGTCCTCAGAGCGTCCTCAGAGCGTCCTCAGAGCGTCCTCAGGGCGTCCTCAGAGCGTCCTCAGAGCGTCCTCAGACCCTCAGAGCGTCCTCAGAGCGTCCTCAGAGCGTCCTCAGAACGTCCTCAGAGCGTCCTCAGAACGTCCTCAGAGCGTCCTCAGAGCGTCCTCAGAGCGTCCTCAGAGCGTCCTCAGACCCTCAGAGCGTCCTCAGTGCGTCCTCAGAGCGTCTTCAGAGCGTCCTCAGAGCGTCCTCAGAGCGTCCTCAGGCGTGGAGGGAGGGATCTGGGGGTCCTGCTGCGCAAAGCATTGTGGTTCAGAACAGCCAGAAAAGCATGCTGAAGGACATCCTGGTATTTTTCTCACACTGATTTTGACATTCAATATTTTAGCATGATACACAGAACAATGTTAATTTATGTGTTTTATTATAAATTCCAGATTAGCAGTTGAGTTGAGCTTCCTGTAATTGGACTGGACACAGGAAGTCATTATTCACCACCAGAGGGACCACGGCCTCAACCTTCTGTAGAGAAACACAGAGGGGTGAAACAGGCCACAAGGCCACCCAGTGGCCAGATAGGATAACTGCTGTCTCTCCAAATGTGTGATGTGTTGGGAGAAAACATCAGTACATCATTTCAAATTATAATATCTGTGCCTTTATACTGTATCCAGCATACCTTGAATTATACATGAATTTAAAAAATCTTATCTTTTCCACACCATACAGTCACCGTTTTTTTCGAAATGTACACCAAAAATATCTAACGTGCTTAGTATAAGTTTGGTACAAGAGAAATCTGGGAAGTTTTGTACATGGCTATCAGTTTGAACCAATCCTGCTCACTGCTCTTCGTCTACCGTCAGAGCTGCGGAGGTAATGTCGCTAACGACCTGTTGCTGGTCACTCCCTTCTTAATCCAGCACACCTGACTAATAATCACCAGGAGGTCGATCAGAAAACGAGGTCAGTTACTTCTGGAGCTGCAATGATGGCTTCCACCACTGTGGAGGGTCCTGACTGACCAGACCAGTATCAAACGTGTCACAGGCTAATATGATATCATAGACAATGTGTATAGGCCCTAGTTATATGCTACTTTGGATAATAGCATCTAATAGATGTATAAATAATTATACATGTATAGTAAAAAAAAGTATAAAAATAAGACATACAGAGACCACAAAAGAATATACAATATAAATATTTATTTTTAACATCAAAAGGTTTACACAAGGAGTAAAGTGCTTATTAACGTATTAATACTATCCGTAGGAGCTTGCGTTGGGTCAGACTACAGCCTGTCTGAGCCTGTTTGGTTGTTTTCTCCAACGTGGTTTGAGACTGGAGATTTGAGGGTCATAAAATACAGCAGTAGTGCAAGCTGGAAGACTGAACAGCAGAGATAAGAAGAAGAATACTAATTCCAGGAAAACAGAGTGCAAATTGTTTAGTTACATAATACAAAATGTAGGTCTATAGCAGTTAAAGTCTATTCAGGAATGAATAGATTCATAAATGATGTCATATATTCAGTCATTAAACTTCTGAAAAATAATCCCCATCTTTGACTGAATGGTATATATGAAATAATAAAATATAAAGTGCAAGTTGCATATTATTTACATCTTTGTCCATGTGTCAAATTAAATAAAATGTTGCGCTGTTCATAATATTTCTGACGTTAAGCTGAATTATGGAATTGTGCAATTTTTTTAATGAATAAGGAAATTTGAAGCAATTATTACTGAAAGAGCTTAGTATTCAGGTGCATGCACAGTGACACACACACATGCACACACACACACACACATACACACACATACACACATATATTAGGCTCGTACACACACACATACACACATACACATAACAGGCTCATACACATGCAATTTTATGTGCCTAGAGAAATTCAACAATGAAAAATAAAATATCAAAAGTCATGCAAAGCCCAGGAGCAGGTTTGAACACCAGAGACAAGCTCACTGAGTCTCTACCTGGGAGCAGGGAACATTAAGGACAAACACTATGTGAACTAACAAACTACCAACTAGCCCTAACAGGAGTGCAAAATGTTCAGCTGGTGTGTGTGTGTCCGGAGCGGGGGGTAACTATTTTGAAAAGTTTCACACAAAATTGAAATCTCCCAGTTAAGTTTAAAAAAATGTCATAGCTATGACATTCCTCCAGGTAAACCTTACCTGTGTTTCCTGTCACCTACCTAAAGGCATTAAATCTGACTAAGAGAATTAGTTTGTTTTGAACTTATCATCTTATTATTCTCAGAACTATTTGAGGAGTGAAACTAAGTACGTACAGAGATAAACAAACACATAAGCTGAGGCAGATAGGCTCTCTTAAATCAAACCAAATGAGTTGTCACGTCCTAAAGAGCACTGTTTCCAAATTGTGTATTTGTGTAGGTCTGTGTTTGTATCACCACCAACACTTTAATTAATAAACAAGAGAACATTTGTAAATGACACCAGGAAATAGATTAGGGCTTTCATTAAAAAAAAATCTTATTGCTACAACCAACATGCAACTCAAAATGCCCTCTTTGGAGTACGTCATGCTAATGAAATCATCTCGGTTTCAGGAAAGCATTTCCCTTACCTTCTTCTATTCTACTAATTATGTTTCTGTGATTGCTTTTGTGGTATATTGCACAGTAAGAAGAAAGGTATATTAATATAGTCGTGATTCATGAGCAACACTATAAACAGGATTGTTTGCATGCTGTACAAAGGGAAATATAACTCAGAATATTGGGAACATTCCACTAAAGAGAGGTCTTTTGATATTGGTTTATATTAATTTCCTCAATCTTGACTAATATTAATACTAATATTTTATGATCACTAAAGTATAATAAAAACTTGATGTGCGATACATTTCAACATCTTTTAAAGCTGAGTGCAGCTATGTTTAAAATGAACTGCTGCCATCTACTGGCACAACCCACAGTTAGAAAGAATTAGAAACAAAACTCAATATTTTCTTTCATTCACACAATATTCAAGCTCACTTTGAACTCTTCAGGCCTCCGTATTCCCCCTCTTCAAAAAGGAAGAGATATTCTTCACGTCACTCTTATTGCTTTCACCAAATCTTTCTAAAATTCAGATGGAAAAAACGTAATTAACAGATCACAAACGAAACATTCTACAAAGAAAATAGGAATCTGTACTATTTGTACAATGTCACCTTCTAGGTATTAGCTTGTGTCTGAAACGTGACTCCGTTGTTTTAAAGATATTCATTTGGTCCATCTGCTACACACGTATTGTTTTTCCCTCCTTTGGAGACAGTCTTTCTCCTGAAGTATAAAGTTATTCCAGCCTGTTTAGTCATTAGCACACTCTCTAATCTCCCCATCAAGATGATCTTAATCTCTCCTAATTCCTTTGGGTTTGTAGTCCATATGAAGAGTTAGTAGTCCATATGAGGAGTTAGTAGTCCAGATGAGGAGTCAGTAGTCCAGATGTAAACTGCACCACACTGGCCTCACATTCTTTTGTCTGTCTGTGTTCACCTGTACGAGGCCCTCCTCAGTCCACCCAGTTTCAACTGTCCACTCTCGCCGCTCGCCTGGACCCAACCCTGTCTTCCACATGTCATGGAGAATCAAACCATTTCCCAGCGTAGGAGAAGCAACACGAGTAGAGCTCGAGTCAAAAACAAATGGTGGTCGGCAAGGCGCAAAGGGGGTTGGATCTCTGTTCAACTAACAAAGACAGGAACGTGCAAATCACAAAAGGAACAAGCCCTCCTCCAGACGTCTGGAGAGGCAAGCTAAGAGACAGGAGGAGAGGGGAATGTGTCTCCATGGCTCCATCTCAGATCTCAGACTCACTCTTGTAAGTGAGTGGGTCGA
The DNA here is from genome assembly GCF_021917145.1 of Hypomesus transpacificus. Lineage (NCBI taxonomy): Eukaryota > Metazoa > Chordata > Actinopteri > Osmeriformes > Osmeridae > Hypomesus > Hypomesus transpacificus. The sequence goes on along the minus strand of NC_061076.1, from coordinate 1,085,678 downwards.
GAGGGAGGGTAGTCTGTAACATGTCAAACTCTATCTGATTGTCCATGTCCAGAACACACAGCATGTTGCTGCCGGACGTCACAGTGGGCGTGTCCTGGAACATCCTTTTGAAATCCACCGTGACCGAACTCCTCCTCTCGTCCTCCTTCTGCCTCTCCCCCGCCGGCTCAAACAGCTCGTCCTCGTCATCCTCTCCTGCGCTCAGCTCCACCTCGTTCTCGTAGCAGAAGGCGCTGGGCGATCGGGGGCAGGAGCTCTGGATCGTTCTAGAAACGGAGGGCGAGGCGGTGGGGGGACGGCGGCCGGCGGCCTCGTCCAGCTCCTTGGCGCTACAGTGCGGCGTGGACGAGACCTCGTAGGTCTTGTGGAAACGGGCGTAGTCCACTTGGTAGCGGTCGCGGTCCTCGAAGATGACCGGCTCGAACCTGTGGCCCCAGAGGATCTCCCTGGTCAGGTAGGAGCTGCGTGTCTGGGTGGTCATGGCCGTGGCCTCCACCATGCCCTCCAGGATCACCACCACCTCAAAGTTGTCTGTCTCCAGCTCCGCCCGGCTCAGGGTGTACAGGGGGCTGTCCTCATCGATCTCGTGGACGATGACCAGCGGTGACACCAGGAAGAGGCGGTCTATGCCCTCGTCGTAGCCCACGTTCAGGTCCATCTGCTCCAGGGGGATGAACTCCCCCTCGGCCGTGGTGTAGGGCCGGATGAGCTGGGCGCGGACGTGAGCCTCCACAATGTGGCTCTTGCGGAGGTTCCCAACACGCCACATCAGGCACAGCTTCCCGTCCCGCATGGCGATCACGGCGTTCTTAGAGAACATCAACGTCTGGTTCCTCTTCTTGGGCCGCGCCATCTTGGCCATGATGGTTCCGATCATGAAAGAGTCAATGATACACCCCACAATGGACTGGACCACTACTGTCACCACGGCGACGGGGCACTCCTCGGTCACGCAGCGCCACCCGTAGCCGATGGTGGTCTGGGTCTCGATGGAGAACAGAAAAGCTCCCACAAACCCCTGGACGTGGAGGAGGCAGGGCTGCCAGGGTCTCTGCCCCACCTTGCCGCCCCCGGTACCCTCTCCCACCGCACCTCCATCCACCCCGGGGACAGTCCCTACCCCTGGGTGCTCGTCGAAGTCCCCATGGACCAAGGACACGCTGTAGAAGATGATCCCGAAGAAGAGCCAGGAGACCAGGAAGGTGGAGCAGAAGAGGAGGAGCAGGTACCTCCAGCGGGTATCTACGCAGGTGGTGAAGATGTCACTCAGGTAGCGCTGGCCTTTGTCCTCCATGTTGGAGAACACCACGTTGCAGTGGCCATTCTTCTTCACGAAGCGGCTCCGCAGTTGGCTGGAGCCCGTGGTCGACACCTTGCCGTTGTAGCTGTTCATCCCGGGAGCCCTGGAGCAGGATGGAGAGGAGCCCCGGCCCTCCTCGGTCGAGGCCGAGGAACGCAGCTGCCGGCTGGGGGAGCCGTGGCCGTTGTGGAGCCCCAGCCTGGAGATCTTCAAGCCCTCCTCGTCTGCTGAAACGATGCTGTATCTGAGCAACAAGACCAGCAACAACGTTAATATGGAAACGCTAAGACTATGGAAACTGAGATTGGCTTTCACATTACACTAAGCATTTACCTAAGTAAGCTGTCACCAATCAAATAAATGGTATGAAGTTATTAAAATATCAACCTCAAAGATAAGAATGTGTGCTGATAATTGACATTATGTGATGTTAATTGTCATCAAATGAAATGTGAAGTGTCAGAAGGTCTACTGGCCTATAGGGGACATTTATAGAGAGAGATAGAAAACCAAGAGAGGTTATATCATAGACAGTCTATAATCTCTGCACCCTTTGTACTTTCCAGGGTGCAAAGTAGCTGTATAGCTCATGACTGCACACACACACACAGGAAGAGATTGAGACGAGACAGGAAGAGATTAAGTCTCAGGTACCTCAGTAACACACCTTTCTAATACAGAACCAGTGAACAATACATGAAGCCCACTAAGACCCATATCCTGAATGAAGCAACAACAGTGCAGTGACTACATTCACTTTCCTACAATCACTTTGACCTCACCTGTGGTTACCTGTTCGAATTGATCAGACTAACCTGCTGTCTACCTGGGTATCCTCTGACGAGGATTACCTGCGAAGGTGAGGTCAGTTTAGCTGCTATGGGAGATTGCGGTCAACATGGGTTTATACCCCAGGATTACACCTGAGCTGAGCATCTCAAGCAGTCCATGGTGACTGGAACACGTCGATAGGAACAGGCTTGATTGGCCGATTACAAAAACAGTGTGACCACTGACAAGGAGACTATGCACCTGGGTCAAGAAAACCAATCTATTACATGAAAAGTCTTTGAAAGTCTTTGGTGTCGAATATCGTATCATGTAGGCACAGCCTTACCACAGGGGCCCGGGTTCGAATCCAGCCCAGACCATTTCCTGCATGTCTTCCACTCTCTATCAACATGACAGTTTCTGTCTCTCTGCTGTGTTTTTCTTAAAGCACTGTTCACACACACCTTCTGAGGTGTGAGTGTCGGCAACTCTGATGGTGCTCCAGGTGTGTTTCCTTCCTGCTCACCTGTTAGCCCGATTTGTTCCCATGGCAGCACTATCATCAGGTGGTCAGCAGCAGGTCTGTGATTGGGTGGAAGTCCGGACTCCGCCCCGGAAAGTGGTCTACTCCCAAAGATTAGGTATCGGCATGACAACAGTCAACGTGCCCACAAACAGCATCAACTACAGGAATCACGACAGACAGAGAGAGAGAGAGAGAGAGAGAGAGAGAGAGAGAGAGAGAGAGAGAGAGAGAGAGAGAGAGAGAGAGAGAGAGAGAGAGAGAGAGAGAGAGAGAAGAGAGAGAGAGAGAGAGGAGAGAGAGAGAGAGAGAGAGAGAGAGAGAGAGAGAGAGAGAGAGAGAGAGAGAGAGAGAGAGAGAAAGAGAGAGAAAGAGAAAGAAAGAAAGAAAGAAAGAAAGAAAGAAAGAAAGAAAGAAAAAGAGAGAGAAAAAGAGAGGAAGAGATGAGGCTGTATTCGTATCATTAAGTGGGGGCTGGGAGGTGGGGGTGTCAGATGTGTGCATAGTATGTGTGTGTCCATATGTGTGTTACTACATAGTCTTTATAGGGAGGTAAGATGATGACAGTTTAGTCATCAGGACTCTGGGTTCCTCCCCCTCTCATGACCTCCCTAGGTGACATCATCAATAGAACTGGAAACACGGACTGATTCACTCGTTCAAATTAAGACCCAGAAACACAGACGCACAACGCAACCTGGTCCCATGATGATCCCCTGAATGTCCTGTTGATCACACAACCTCCCCAACATGCTACAGGATTACTGAATCCTCCAAATATTAAGTAAAACCCCTCTCATAATCCCTGCACCAAAATACCGCTGGTCCAAATAATTTAGCCCTCCAAGACCAAGATAGTAATAGTAATTTGGTTTACAACATCTCCCCAGCTTACATCTTATTGAACATAAATAATAAAATCTTGATGATGACGACAGTGGTGAGCAACAAGAGTTCAAGTCAAACCGCGGTCGAATGTCTGAACCTTTACAACAGCTAGTCAGTCAACAATCAGATAGTGAACAGATTTACCAGCTCTGGCATTTAGCTTAGTCTCATATTCTACAGCATCGTCACTATTGTTGTCCTCATCAGTCAACCGTATACCGTGGCTTCCTTCGTAGCCATGATCAGTCACGTCTGTAGTCTCCACTACAGACACCATGTTTGTCACTGAAGATCTCCACTGAAGATCTCCACTGAAGATCTCCACTGAAGTCTCCACTGAAGTCTCCACTGAAGTCTCCACTGAAGTCTCCACTGAAGATCTCCACTGAAGTCTCCACTGAAGATCTCCACTGAAGTCTCCACTGAAGTCTCCACTGAAGATCTCCACTGAAGTCTCCACTGAAGTCTCCACTGAAGTCTCCACTGAAGATCTCCACTGAAGTCTCCACTGAAGATCTCCACTGAAGATCTCCACTGAAGTCTCCACTGAAGATCTCCACTGAAGTCTCCACTGAAGTCTCCACTGAAGTCTCCACTGAAGATCTCCACTGAAGATCTCCACTGAAGTCTCCACTGAAGATCTCCACTGAAGATCTCCACTGAAGATCTCCACCATCCTCTGGAGCAGAGTCATCAACATACACATGGTGTCTCCTTCCATCCCTCTCTTTTACTTCATTTATGTCCTTCCAGATGTTCATCATCTCTCTCCTTTTTATGGAGATATATATATTTAAATATATATACAGTGCCCTCCAAAAGTATTGGAACAGTGAGGCGAATTCCTTTATTTTTGCTGTAGACTGAAAACATTTGGGCTTGACATCAAATAATGAACGTGAGACCAGAGATCAACGTTTCAGCTTTTATTTCCAGGTATTTACATCAGGATCTGATGCACAACTAAGAAAATATCACATTTTGTTTGAATCCACCCATTTGTCATGTGATCAAAAGTATTGGAACAGATATACTTAAAACATATTTAAGTGAATAAGACTTAATATTTAGTTGCAAATCCTTTGCTTTCAATAACTGCAGCAAGTCTGTGACCCATTGACGTCACCAAACTTTTGCATTCTTCCTTTTTGATGCTTTCCCAGGCTTTCACTGCAGCCTCTTTCAGTTGTTGTTTGTTTTGTGGGGTTCCTCCCTTCAGTCTCCTCTTAAGCAGGTAAAATGCATGCTCTATAGGGTTTAAGTCTGGAGATTGACTTGGCCAGTCTAATACCTTCCATTTCTTGCCCCTGATGAACTCCTTTGTTGTTTTGGCAGTGTGTTTTGGGTCGTTATCTTGCTGCATGATGAAGGCTCTGCCAATCAGTTTGGTTGCATCTTTCCTTAAATTGGCAGACAAAATGTTTCTGTAGACTTCCGAGTTCATTTTGCTGCTGCCATCATGTGTTACATCCTCAATGAAGATTAATGAGCCCGTCCCAGAAGAAGCCATGCAAGCCCAAGCCATGACATTACCTCCACCGTGTTTCACAGATGAGCTTGTGTGTTTGGGATCATGAGCAGTTCCTTTCTTTCTCCAAACTTTAGCCTTTCCATCACTTTGGTAAAAGTTAATCTTTGTCTCATCAGTCCATAAAACTTTGTCCCAGAATTTTTGAGGTTCATCTCTGTACTTTTTGGCAAATTCCAGCCTGGCCTTCCTATTCTTCTTGCTAATGAGTGGTTTGCATCTTCTGGTGTAGCCCTTGTACTTTTGTTCATGAAGTCTTCTGCGAACAGTAGATAGTGATACCTTCACTCCTGCCATCTGGAGGTTGTTGCTGATCTCACTAACAGTTGTTTTAGGGTCTTTCTTTACAGCTCTCACAATGTTTCTGTCATCAACTGCTGATGTTTTCCTTGGTCTACCTGTTCGACGTCTGTTACTTAGTACACCAGTAGTTTTCTTCTTCTTCAGGACATTCCAAATGGTTGTACTGGCTATGGCCAATGTTTCTGCAATGGCTCTGATTGATTTTCCATCTTCTCTAAGACTCACAATTGCTTGTTTTTCACCCAAAGACAGCGCTCTGGTTTTCATGTTGTTTTCACCTCTGAATACAGTCTGCATAGACAAAACCTATCTTACCCAATCTGAACCTGAGTGTAGACATTCAGTGGTATTTATTGATTGAATAACGTATGTAATAGGACACACCTGGGCAACAAAACACACCTGTCAGTCACATGTTCCAATACTTTTGCTCACGTGACAAATGGGTGGGTTCGAACAAAAAGGTGATATTTTCTAATTTGTGCATCAGATCCTGATGTAAATACCTGGAAATAAAAGCTGAAACGTTGATCTCTGGTTTCACATTCATCGTTTGATGTCAAGCCCAAATGTTTTCAGTCTACAGCAAAAATAAAGGAATTGGCCTCACTGTTCCAATACTTTTGGAGGGCACTGTATATATATTTATTAATCCTTAACCTTTCTAACAGCCCTATCAATTGCATGGGAGGTTCTTATTGGAGGAGAGAAAAGGTCACATGCTTTGTGACTTCCTGTCTTTTCTCCCTGGATGAAACTTTTAAAAAGTGATTGCAATCTCACTGCAATCAGCGAGGTTGCAGTTGCCATAGTTACACCTGTTACAGTACAGTACCAGTCCAAAGTAAAGCATGTGGTTCTTGCCTTACTCATTCCTAATGGCTGTCATGTGACCGTCCCCCTCCCCCTCCTCACCAGTGTCCCAGTTCACAGCCTGTTCATGACTGCCCCAAGGTCCCGACACAGCAGGAGGCTGGAGTGCTGAAGACCTAACCAGCATGATGAAGACAGCCATCATCATCATCAGTTTCAGGAGACTCTCAGGTTAGCCACGGAACGTCGGTAACTAAAGCAGAGTGGTTTCCATAGGAACCCACCTCCTGTTGCTGAGCGTTGTGGAGGTGAGAGTGTGTGTGATGTAAGGGAGAGGGAGAGCAGAGGGAATGAGTAAGACTGAGAGCAGGAGAGGGGGGCTGTGGTAGAGATGTAACAGGGTCTTGAGAGAGCGTCTCACCACGACTCTCACATAGTCACCTTTGCCACCAAACTAAACTAGGAATATTTCACAGTCAGTTTTTTTAACCAGCAGGAACAAACCAGGCTGCAATAACCAGGCTGCAATAACCAGGCTGGAATAAACCAGGCTGGAATAAACCAGGCTGCAATAACCAGGCTGGAATAAACCAGGCGGCCTCCCATAGAGCAGCAGTGAGACAATGAGAGAGAGAGAGAGAGAGAGAGAGAGAGAGAGAGAGAGAGAGAGAGAGAGAGAGAGAGAGAGAGAGAGAGAGAGAGAGAGAGAGACCATGTAATCCTGTGTTTATAGAACAGGTTCTGACTAAAGAATGTCTGCACAAAGAATCTGATGAACCTTTGTTACACAACAGTGACACACTTAATCCCCCAGGACTGTGTGTTTGTGGGTGTTTGTGTGTATGTAAGTGTATGTACTCCCGTGTGTGTCAGTGTCCATGTTTATACATGCATGTGCACATATTCATGCGTCTCCCATATTTGTCTGTACATGTTTTAAAATTATACATTTTCTTTACGGCATCTCTTGAGTGTATTGTAATAACTCCTAATCCCATAAATTGCAGATTATTATTCTCCTAATCTCTGGTCTCTCACAGTGATATGACAGGTCTGGAGGGCTATGTCTCTTAAATCCCACAGCCTCACTCAAAGGTCACGCATGCTAATCTCAGACGGAAGGAGAGAGGAGGGATGGGAGATGGGAGGAGAGGGGGGATACTGCAGAGTGGGATTAGGATGTGGACAGGCTGTGTGTCCTCAAACACGTAAGGAACTGATCTCTGGTTATCACTTCCTATACAGTACAGCTGTTGAAGATGTATGAGTTAGGGGGCTCGGGTGATGCTGAATACAAACACAGGGTTCTCTAAGGCCAAGTGTGATCGAACTGGAATCATTCATAATTCTGTCTAAATAATGGAGAAGAAAACCAAACAACGGTTGTGTCTGGAAAAACAACTGCTAATAAAGTTGTGTTTGTGGGAGGTGACCAAGGTGTTGATTGGGTGTAGACAGCCAGTGCACTGGTGTTATTAACGGATGAGCTGACGCAGATTACTGTCATCGTTTTCTCCCTGTATTATCTGTTGTATCTATATCTATACCTGTGTAGAGACAATGTTTTGTCTGGAAAATTCACTGCTAATAAAGTTGTTCTTGTGAGAGGAGACTAAAAGATGTTGTGATGTGTTATTTAAAGCCTTCTTACAGGCACAAGGTTTGTGATGTTCCGATTAAATCACCAACAGATAATTGAGTGATAAAAAGCCTTTCTAAACCGTGATTCACCCGGTCTGTTTGAAATCGTCGCTTACAAAAATATTAGTTGATCTTATCTGTCTTTTGTTGAGGAAAAAATGAGATGTGAGGATTTTCAATCTTGGTTAAATGAGATAATTGTCATGGTTATTATTTGGAATTATTCGGACAATCTCATATTATCCATACAAGTCTACAAAGCAGTGATGACAACCACTCTGCTCACTCCTTACTCAGTCAGTCCATTACATTAACTCAGAACTTCTCAACAAATGAGTCTTTATGTTTTATGTCCACTTAAGACACGGAGCGACCTACATCAAGTGTAGTTGCGTCACAAATTCTAAGAACGTTCTAAAATCCTCTGGAGAAATGTCTCTCTCCAGGTCTCACTCTCTCAAGACTGCGTTTTCATCCTGGAGGGCTCTGTCCCCTTTTCTAGGGCCTGGTTATCAGTTGAGAGAGAGAGACAGAGAGAGAGAGAGAGAGAGAGAGAGAGAGAGAGAGAGAGAGAGAGAGAGAGAGAGAGAGAGAGAGAGAGATAAGAGAGAGAAAAAGAGAGAGAAAAAGAGAGAGAGAGAGAATGTGTATGAAAAGTGATTGAGAGAGATGGCAAGAAAGGGAGACATTAAGAAATAGATGTGACAGTTACAAAGAAAGACAGAAAGACAGAAAGACAGAAAGAAAGAAAGAAAGAAAGAAAGAAAGAAAGAAAGAAAGAAAGAAAGAAAGAAAGAAAGAAAGAAAAAAGAAATCCAATTGGGGTTCGGGTCAGCTGATCTAAGTGGGCACCGATCAGTCACTGTGCCACCAGCCCTGTAACAGGGCCGAGTGCATCACATTGGTCCAGCTCCATGACAGTCTAAATAAGAGCTAGCGGTAAACATCATCTGTAGAACTGACCCTTTATCCTGCTGTACTGGTCCTGATCCAGACTGCCCACAGCAGGGTTAGCTCCAGGACAAGGTTAGTGCCAGGACAGGGTTAGGAAGGTTCTAGAACCCTGGATTGCTGATACTGTATACATCGAACCCTGGGATGTTGACATACTTTGCATGCTTCTAGGATATTAACGTGGTTTAGTCATTAGAAAAGGCCTTCTCTTCTATCCTCTTCTCTCCTCTCTTTACCCCTCCCCTTTCCCCCACTTGTCCTCTCCCCCTTCCTCTCCTCCCCCTCCCCTCTCCTCTTCTCCTCACCTCTACTGTCCTAACCTACGCTCTGACAGAACGCAGCACATCTCCAAACTCTTTACAGACTATTTCAAGACATCCTTATGACGTCATCATTAACCATCTTTCACGGGAGCTCCATTTCAGTTAAACTGCTCACCTGAGTTTGAACCAAGGTCAAGCCTGTCACCGGCCAGTAGTCTTCTCCAGGATCACATAGAGGGTCGACCAGGAGCAACTCACCTTGAAAACAAGTGGTTCAGTGCTGAGAGCGTCCCGCAGGTCAGCAGCCGTGAGTCTCAGTGAGCCAGGCAGTTCCTCTCAGAAGGACGGCACCATCACCTGTCCAGGTGGTCAGCCAGCGCCCTCCACCTAATGGGCCTCCGGGAGGAACCAGGGAACTCCTGAGCTCCTCTGCCTCCACTTCCTGCTTCCCGTGTTTCTGACGACTCCTTGTCTTCGCTCGTACGTTTACGTTTCTCCTCTACAGTTTGTTCCTTCTTTGTAATCCTTGTTGTCCTCCTGCAAGCTCCAGGCTGACTGCTGCGCGCTGTAATCCCCCAGCCTCGCGTCTCTCTCCTCCGCGCTTTGGAACTGCTGTGTCAATCTGAGCTGGTGCGGAGAGTGTGGGTTCGAGATGGAGAGAAGGAGGGAGAGAGGGAGGAGGGGAGGGAGGGAGGGAGGGAGGGGGAAGAGGAGAGAGGCCTGTCAGTTTGATTATGTCCTCTCCCTCTGCCTGTATCTTCTCTACATGTGTAGGTGGAGAAAGACAAGCAATGTGGCAGTTCACATTCAATAAGGACCTCGATTAAACCTATCTATCTATCTATTTATCTATCTATCTATCTATGCAGAGATACAAAGGAAAGAAGGATGAGGTTAAGTCATAGAAAAGAGAGGAGTGGAATTAATTGACAGAGGAGAGGAAATAAGGGGGAAATTAGCAGATGAGGAGTGGTAGGTGAGGAAGAGGAGATGAGGAAGAGGAGATGGAGACAATTGAGACAAAGAACTTTCATTGTTCTTCTATACTCTTTTATTGAGATGAGGAGATGAGAGAGATGGATGAAGAAAGTTAGAGAAGGTGGTGAGAGAACTTCATTAATACAAAGTTATGACTATGTTAATTCAACAGTACAGATGATCAGGCTCTAACCATATCAACATCACCAACGGCAGCCTCAGACTCTTATTTAGCACATAACTGTGAGCATCACGACAGGGATAGAATGCCCCAGTAAAAAACCCACACACAGCCACACACACACACACACACAGGCACACACACACAGCCACACACAGGCACACACAGTCACACAGGCACACACAGTCACACACACACAGTCTTACACACACACACACACTGTCAAACACACAGTCACACCAGGATGCTCTCCAACCTCTTATCTGCATGTATGCAGTCAGCCTCTCTGTCAGGGGCTGTTAGTCTCTCAGCACACACACACACTCACACACTCATACACACACACACACACACACACACACAGAAACACACACACACTCTCATACACAGAAACACACACACACTCTCATACACAGAAACACACACACACACACAAAGCACACCCCTGGCCTAATATCGTTTTTTTCTATTCCTTTAATACAGTAAGATCAACCACTGTGTAGTGGTCTCCAAAGTTGCTGTCTGATGTTATTGATACATAAACATGTTTACTCCAGAATAAAATTAAGATGTTTTCAGATAAAACTTTAGACCATTAGATCACTACCTAACAGTCGAAAGTGTCAATGTTTCTCTAAACAGCCAGTTACACAAACTATCTCTGCACAAGTTTCTTAAATATTTTACAGCAATATCACGACTAAATGATGACGTGTAAACAAACCAGAGACTGGTGAAGTGACCAGCGTTCCCCGACGTGATACTGCGACTAAATCATGAAGCTGGAGATTTAGTCGTTACTATGGAAACCTTCCCCTGCCATACTCTCCCTCCGTCTTCCAGTCTGAGTTCGACAGCAGAGGAGAGCTCTCTGCCCAGCTGAATAGGAGGGTGGGAGGACATGTCTGCACTCATGACAACCTGAGGAGAGGGAGGAGGGGGAGGAGGAGGAGGAGGAGGTGGAGGAAGAGGGAGAGGATGGGGAGGAGGGAGGGAGGGAGGGAGGGAGGGAGGAGGGGGGGAGGATGGGGAGGCGGGTGGGAGGAGGGGGAGGAACAGAAGAGCATTACTAAAACCGATCAAGATATCTGGCTATTTATATTTGTGTGACCACAAGTATGTGTGTGTGCATGGACTGTTGCACTCTGTCTGTGAAGACTCGGAGAAACAATACTCTATAGATAAATGATTTTAATTCATGTAAATACATACAAATGCCGAAGGCTGAGATAAGGGAACTCTTAGCCGGGGGGGCAGACTGACATGTAACAGAGTGGAACACTGGACTGGTGTGTAACTCATCTGAACCTAGCTCTGGTGTCTCCTCATGGAGGGTCTCTGGCTGCTCTGGTGTCTCCTCGTGGCACATGATTGACACATGGATAGACTCTCTCACACACACACACACACACACACACACACACACACACACAGACAGGCAGACAGGCAGAGAGGCAGACAGGCAGACAGGCAGACAGGCAGACAGACAGACAGACAGACAGACAGACAGACAGACAGACAGGCAGACAGGCAGACAGACAGGCAGACAGACAGGCAGACAGGCAGACAGGCCCTGTAGGATCCTGTGTGTTCAGGCTGTGGCTCCTCTGCACCTGTGTGTGTATTAATAGCCTGTAATCAGGCCGGGTTTTAAGATTACTTCCCATAACCTTTTGGCATCTTTATTATGATACAGGTCAAACTGACCAACCCGTTCATGGACTTCAAATAGTCTCTTTCTGTCTGTCTGTCTGTCTGTCTGTCTGTCTGTCTGTCTGTCTGTGTGTTTGTGTGTGTGTTTGTGTGTGTGTGTGTGTGTGTGTGTGTGTGTGTGTGTGTGTGTGTGTGTGTGTGTGTGTGTGTGCGTGTGCGTGTGCGTGTGTGTGTATCTGTCTGTGTGTGAGTTTGTGTGTCTTTTCTGTTTTGGTTCTACTGGGCTTCATATAATTGCTGTCCAATATCAAAATTATAATCACACATACACACTGCCATACACGAACAGACACTGACACCAAAGATGCTAAAAGTACACACATCCTTCACTCAAGTAGAAGTACAGATACTCATGTTTAAAAAGTAAAAGTTGAAGTATTGACTTCACTTTTCCCCTCAAGTTAAAGTATAGAAGTGTGGGCTCTGACATGTACATGTACCTAGTAAAAAGTAGCCATTACTACTACCTGTTTTAGTGTCACGCTTATGTTTGCCAACTTTGTCACTGTGAAATACAGGAAAAAGGGTGGCCTGCCAGCACTGAGGGAATGTTTTTTAGTGAATACAGTGTATTGTTTTAACCATTTGTCATAATGATAGCTAACTGGCACAAGACAATGATATGTATGTATCAAAACAAAACTAATATTGTTTCAACCTCAAACTTTTTTCACAAAACACAATTTAACTTTTTTAGAAACTTCCGAAAAATTTGATCTGACAAATTCAGATTGCAACATCCGGGATCCCGAGGTATTGCTTCAGATCAGACCTCTCTCCTCAGACCCCAGCCTGTGATTGCATGACTGACCTGCATGTCTGCATGTATGACTGACCTGCATGTCTGCATGTATGACTGACCTGCATGTCTGCATGTATGACTGACCTGCATGTCTGCATGTATGACTGACCTGCATGTCTGCATGTATGACTGACCTGCATGTCTGCATGTATGACTGACCTGCATGTCTGCATGTATGACTGACCTGCATGTCTGCATGTATGACTGACCTGCATGTCTGCATGTATGACTGACCTGCATGTCTGCATGTCTGACTGCCTGCATGTCTGCATGTATGACTGACCTGCATGTCTGCATGTATGACTGACCTGCATGTCTGCATGTATGACTGACCTGCATGTCTGCATGTATGACTGTCTGCAGCTACACCTGGATGAGAGGGGCCTGAGGAGAGAGGTCTGCAGTTGGACCCTTCTCGGAGAAGTGAGATGGTTCGATTGCATTTCGTCTCAAATGTTTCGTCTCAAATGTTTTCGTCTCAAATGTTTCTATATATTTCTATATTATGTGTTCAATGCCTTTTAAAATTCAAAACATGATGTCATCGATTTGCTTCCATACTTCTGTCCTGCGCCATGGTAGCTTTGTAGACTAGCTTACGTTACGTGATAGCCAGGAAATGAAAAGAAGGAGGAGAGAGACAGAGGAGGAGGAGAGAGACAGAGGAAGAGAGAGACAGAGGAAGAGGAGAGAGACAGAGGAAGAGGAGAGAGACAGAGGAAGAGAGAGACAGAGGAAGAGGAGAGAGACAGAGGAAGAGGAGAGAGACAGAGGAAGAGAGAGACAGAGGAAGAGAGAGACAGAGGAAGAGAGAGACAGAGGAAGAGAGAGACAGAGGAGGAGAGAGACGTTGTTTGGTTAAGATGATGATTCATATATATAAGAGGATTGAAGGAGGGAATGGGGGGGTGGAGGAAGGGAACAACAGATAAAGATAGAGGGATGTTGAATCATAAAGAGGTGAGAGGAAGCAGGTGATGAGGAAAACAGGAAAAACAAGGTGATGGAAAAGCCTGCCGTCTTCTCACCAGCGGCGTGGCCACACTTTAACTGGGGTCTCCCAAGAGGGTCCCTGATTCATGCAGGGGCGGCATGAATACGTACACACACACCACATCTGAACAGCATAAATGTATTACTTTTCTCCACTACCCGTATCTACTTTAATTACTAGCACCACAGTGTCTTAATTCTAGTTTATTTAAAAAGATAAATAGACCTACCAATCACAACACAACAGAGTGGCACCATACAAAGTTAATATAAATCTTCCATACTTTATTTAAAGAAATTGTACTTCTAATAGTAGGTTACATACAAAAAAAACACTATAGCTACACATACAAAAGGTTGTCGTCAGAATGATAATAAAATCAGCCTTCAGGATGTGACATCACAAACCCATGTGTACTGAAGGCTCTTGCTCTGCATCCTATCAGGATGTGACATCACATTCTTCCTTTTCTGGCTCTTCCTCCCTGTCATTTCTGTTCTGTATATCCCAGCATCAAATCATTCTTACTGTATATTGAAGGGACTAGTATGAGTAACCACAGGAACCACAGTAGATTTCAGGCATCTGGCACTTTCCTTGGGTAGTGGTAGAGGTCACATATTTTGATAGCTGTCATCAAGTTGAAAAAATATTTTCGAAAGGTTGAAAAAAAATGTTTTAGGGAAAGTTTTGAAATAACACCTTCAAAAAGTTTACAAATATTTTCAAAAAAAATATAAACGTTTCTTTTTTTCACATCTGGACCTGATAGCTGTTGTCAGAATATGAGAACAGTCAGAACATATTGTCATGCTTAAGGTAAATACACGCTGTACTCTGTACACCACTTAATTAGGAAAGTCAACTTTTGAAATCACTTAAAAAACTTCAAACATAATAATGGAATGCTACAACTTCTATATAAAATAAATTAAAAACAACTGGTAGAGGCTAGTTCTAACTGCCCTCCTCATTGTTTGCAGTATGGCGCCCTCTGCTGATCATAAATGTTTAGTGAGCTAAAAGTACTTCCGCTGTGGCTGAGAGAGACACCGCCCTCTTCACTGCCTCTTCATCGACAAGCCTACTGAATCTCCGCCTCCACAGGCGACCAGGGTATGCGCATCCTGTTCGAACTGTCAGCCACGTCACCGGCTTCAACTTTTTCATGACGTTACAGACGGGATAACAGATAGTAAAGTCCTGTGAAGAAATTGTGGACTATAGGAATGCATGTTATTTTTACCGGACAAACGAGATAAATAGCTATTCTACTGGTTTTTATATTTTTAAATCGTTTTAGCAATCGTAGCCTTTAGGTAGGCTAACTTGACCTGAAGAGTCGGAGTCCCTAGGTTTTTTTACTTGCAAACTGAGAATTTATTCTGCTCTTTTGTAAACACTTATCTCCAACGTTTTGATTTTGAACCAGTAGCCTAAACATGAACATTTTTCGTCTAGCTGGTGACGTGTCGCATCTTGTTGCTATTATTATTCTGTTTACAAAGATATGGAGATCCCGATCGTGTGCAGGTAAGTTGAACAAAGTAAGCTGCTTTTGGACAGTTTTAGTCCAGAGTTACTGTATCTGGAACCGAATGATTTACTAATTTTAACCTTTTGATTCGTCATCGCCACGCTTTGTTAAAGTAGTTCTCTTGCGCTAAACTAGCTCGTTTACTTAAGATGATTAATTTCACTAACATGGGAACAGCCACTGGCATTAATAGATACTTTGGATGTGGACATTAAATAGCATGCTAAGTAGTTCGTTTACCAACTGGTTTAACATTCTTTGTTACTTTGCTCTCTACAGGCATGCCTGCCCTGCAGTCTAAAAAAATATGCACATGTATGCTGCAAAGCCTGGCAACTAACTTTCACAAAGTAGGCCTATACAGGAACTTCTGAATCGTAATGGTAGTTGTTACCATCGTGACAAACATTGTAAAACACAACGCAGGCCTTGACGCTTGAGCCTTGTAACGTGGCAGTGTTGTTGTAGCATTTCACGGACAGGTCTCCTCTGAAAGTGACACCAACGACTCGTTAGTTGAAATATTTTCATGCAAAATTGTATTCCCTCAAATCGGTTGGCCTATACCTCCAAAATGTGTTTAAACGTCAGACTGTTTGCTATTGAAGTGCTTTGGATAAAGATGTCTGCATTATACATGTACAGTAAGTTTTGTAGAACCCATGTATTTGATATGGAAGTGGTTCAAACAAACCGCTGGTAACTGGTGTCGAACAAACCGATCCGGTGGCAGTGAAAGTAGGATATGAACCTGACTGGCAGCGTGTTTCTCCGCAGGGATCTCGGGAAAGTCCCAGGTGCTGTTTGCTCTGGTGTTTACAACCAGGTACCTGGACCTGGTCACCACCTTCATCTCCGCCTACAATACAGTCATGAAGGTGAGATGACCTTCGACCTCTCAGAGCGTTATCTCAGGGGGATGGGCACAGGAGCTCAGTGGTTAGAGCTTTTGACTCCAGATCAAGAGATTGCAGGTTCAAACCCGTCTGGCCCTCTCTCTCTCTCTCTCCGTGGTGCAGGTGGTGTTCCTGGGGCTAGCCTACGCCACAGTGTATCTGATCTACGTCCGCTTCAGAAACACCTTTGACTCAGAGAACGACTCGTTCCGCGTTGAGTTCCTGTTGGTTCCTGTGGCTGGTCTGTCCTTCCTGGAGAACTACGCTTTTGCTCCATTAGAGGTACCGTACACACACGTGTCTATAGCAGACTATAGTATAATACAGTAGTCAAATGAATGCAATAGACTACAATAGGGTAGACTGCAGTGAAATACTTTTTAGGCTACTCCTTTGCTACTGTAGGTAAAGATAGACCTGTCCAAACTATGCCTTCACTTCTCTAAAGGAACTGAATAAAACAGAATAGAATCTAGATTAGAATAGAATCTTGATTAGAAATGAGATTTCAGAATTAAATGGAATGGCATTACAGTCAGTTGACACTTCACAGTTTCTCACTCACAAAGATGTTATATTTTCATATAGAGAGACCCTCCTCCTCCTCCTCTTCACCATGTATGAACATCTGTCTATGCCCAGATCTTGTGGACCTTCTCCATCTACCTGGAGTCGGTGGCCATCTTGCCACAGCTGTTCATGATCACCAACACCGGAGAGGCGGAGTCTATCACCACCCACTACCTGTTCTTCCTGGGTCTGTACCGCCTGCTCTACCTGGCCAACTGGGTGTGGCGCTACCACACAGAGGGCTTCTTTGACCAGATCGCCGTGGTGTCCGGTGTGGTGCAGACCATCTTTTACTGCGACTTCTTCTATCTCTACTTCACCAGGGGTGAGGAAGAGGGGGGAAGAAGGGGGTAGAGGATGGATATTTTGTATCATTATATTTTACTTACTTATTTTAATTTACATTTCTGATCACTTTGTCCTTGTCAGTTGACGGTACTGACCCTGGATGACTTCTTCTTCTTTCTCTTCAGTGCTCAGAGGAAGCAAGAGCATGGGCCTGCCCATGCCAGTGTGAGCCCCTTCCAGCCTCTGCAGCCTCTGTTCCCCTCCTGACAGTCCTTCCAGCCTCCACCCTCTGCAGCCTCTGTTCCCCTCCTGACAGTCCTTCTAGCCTCCACCCTCTGCAGCCTCTGTTCCCCTCCTGACAGTCCTTCTAGCCTCCACCCTCTGCAGCCTCTGTTCCCCTCCTGACAGTCCTTCTAGCCTCCACCCTCTGCAGCCTCTGTTCCCCTCCTGACAGTCCTTCTAGCCTCCACCCTCTGCAGCCTCTGTTCCCCTCCTGACGGTCCTTCCTACTCCAGCCCCTTTCATCCACACCACCTGGAGGACTCGCTGAGCAACATGTACGACCCAAAGGGTTACTTGTCTTAGAACGGTACAGTGTGTGTCTTTGTGTGCATGCCAAAGTGTGGGTTAAGTCTGTCAATGTGTGCTTCTCCTGTGAGAGAACTGACCAAAGGACTTTGTCATTAGGTCTTGGTTCATGCGTGTTGAATGTTTTGTCAGATCTGAGTTGTAAAGAATCTGTTTGTTGTTTTCTTCTCCTTTGTCTTGATGTAGAGTTTTCTACTTGATTGTCAAATGCAATTGGTATTTTTAAATTTCTCACTTTCATGACAAGTATGCTTTTTTAAGTCATGATATAAATAAAAATGATATCGGTTTTGTATCTGTGGGCTAATGTTTCACTCTTTTTTTGCCATCTGGCTACTGTGAACCCTTTTCAGACCTGCCTTCAACCTCTCTCTGCAAAACCTCTGATATTCATCCCTGTTCAGTAAGTTCTGAATTAGTTTGCGGAGTGAATTGGGGCTTGGAAGTTCATGTGATGACACAGAGGAAACTAAAGCTATTGGACCTTTTATTAAGGAAATCAGAGTGGCATCACGAAGATGTATGTTATTTGGTTTTATAGAATGTTTTCATGTAATATCTTAAGGTCAGCATATTTAATAGCACAAGTGGTCATGTATGAATATGCAAGTTGTATCAATAAACCTCCCTTTGTTTGTCAGCCTGGCTCTCCACGTGATAACTGTGCGTATGGCTGGTTTTTAATACCAGTCATTCACTACAGTTTGCTGAGCGCACACACACACTCGCACTTGTGTACACACCAACACACCTTTAGGTCAACACTTGATGCTTTACTTGTCTTTGATCGCATGCCAGCTAACTAACAATCAATCGAGCTCAGGGCACCCTAATGTACATTTAGGAAACAATGGGACAAATGAAGTGTAGGTGAATCATGTCCTACTGTAGTTAAGATCAATTTACTGTTGCACTGTTGGATGTTCCGTGACACACTAACCACTGAAATACAGTTAGAAATGTTCACTTCTGATTCTTGACAATGTGCTGAACTTAAACAGTATATATTGTATAATTAGCACAATTTACTGTTTACTGTTCACTTTGAAATCAAGCATTTTCAAAACGAATTTAACTTTAAATACCAGATATCTGAGTTAGTGAGTGAAAACAAGCACTTCACATCATACCCTAACAGCATGTTGCCCTTCGGTCCCCTGTCCCCCCGATGTCCAAGCACACGGAAGGACCAGGTAACAGCCCCCTCGTCAGTGGAGCAGGGTCTTGCGGTGTTTGTACAGCACTTTGCTGCCCTCTCTCACCGCCCCGCTCACCACCTTGGCAGCTGAGGTGATTGACAGCGGTGAAGTGGCCAAAGCCGCCGCCCTCTCCACCACCTTCACCTTCTTCAAGGCCTTCCCCTTCCCTTTCCCCTTCTCTGTCACCCCCGCGCCCTCCGCCGCCCCCTTCCCCAGAGCAGTCACCAGCTCACACCAAAAAAGCTTTTCTGCTTTCCTTCTCTTCTCTTCCTCCTCCCTCTTGCTCCCCTTCTCCTCCTCCTCCCTCTTGCCCTGGGTTTCGCTTCCCAGGAGCTTTAATGTTGACATCTCTAGGATCCTACCCTCCCTGACGACGGCCTCCTCTTCCTCCCCCAGACCCGCCTGCCGTTCTCCTCCCAGAATCCTCTCCTGTGCCTCCCCGATAGCTCTCTCTGCCTCCTGGTACATGTGGCAGGTGTAGCACCCTCCGCCGTTGCCCTCCACCATCTTGTCAATCTTCTCCAGCAGCTGGGCCACCTGAGAGACATCTGTTTCTGCTCTCCTGCTGTTGTCAAGCACGTGATATCCTCCCTGGCAACCGCTCACAAACTCCCTGAGTTCCTCGCTCGCCCTCAGGTAGTCCTCCACGCTCTTTTCCCCCACCTGGTCGCCCCAGGTGAACAGAACCATGGTGTACCTGGAGGCTGCAGGTCCCAACACGGCCCGGACCCAGTCCAGGGCTTCTCTCTCCTCCGGGGTGAACCTGCCAGGCCGGAGGGTGAGCAGCAGGGCGTGGGGGCCTGGGGAGGACAGGAGCACACTGCGGCCCACCTCGCACGCCACCTCCCGGGAGGAGAGGCGGGTGTTAAAGAACCCTGGTGTGTCGACCACAGACACGCTCCTCCCACAAACGGAGACAGTCAGCCTATCACAGCGCGAGGTCACGGAGCAGGGGGAGGAGTCCACCTGGAATGCTTCCCGACCAAGGATGGTGTTTCCAGTGGAGCTCCTACCTGAGCCGGTCTTCCCCACCAGCACCACCCTCAGGTCCCCCGGACAGACCTGCTGACTGCCAGAGTCCTTCAGACAGGGACCTCCAGGGAGGGGCTTCGTAGGACATGACTTCCCAGGACACGGATCACCAACGCTGGGTTCCACAGCTGGTCGTCCGGGCCCGTCTGGTGCTTCACCTGCTGGGACGTCATGTACAGGGATCCTTTAGTAAGGTACCTTTAGTAAGTAACTATACTAACTTCAAACTATATGCACCTTTAGTAAGTAACTATACTAACTTCATGCCTGTCCTGCCTTGTGGTGTGATGTGCCCACGCGTGATTATCTTTCGTGATACACAAACATGGACCCACAAGGATTGCTCTTTTGTCCTCTGAAACAATGTCAGTGACACATGGTGAGGGGTGGCATGGAGAAACTGTCAGTCTGCACTACAACACTAGTGACCCTGACTTCTGTTGAAAACTGTAGGCTATATCATACGTGTTTTTATTTTAGAAATAGATAAGGATACTTTAAAATCAACTGTAATTTAAAGCAGGTAGATTTAAAAATATATAATCTCTGTACAACTCAGACAGAATGTCGCCTGAATGTAATTTGTCCTCACCAGAACTCGACGCAGCACATTCCAATGACGCCATCCTCCCGGACAAATGCAAACAGTCGACACTACGTTAGAAAGTGTATTAAGGACGAATTTCTAGTGTAACTACAAGTCTAATCCACACATCTATAATTTTCAATCGTGAAGAAAATTCGGTGTTGAGCTATTTTTATCCGTGTCTTTCCTTCTTTTGGTCTCCGGTCCGTTTTTGCTTGGCGCAGCAGAGATGCAGACAGACCGTGATGTCACAGTGATACCGAGCGCACGCGACCGGGCCGCTGTCTCAGTGTATCATTTCTATTCATCTTAGTTTTTTCCTCTTTTTTGTGTGTATCAGCAGTATTTCGTAAGTAAAACAAACATGCATAAGCCTCGCTGACATGCAGAATAACATTTTTTAATTTATTTTTAAGGTCAGTTAAAGTGACTCATTTACACCTTATTCACCAAAACGTGACGTGTTTCTATTACAAGCTATCATCAACAGACCAGAGCCATGGAAAAAGAACATTGGGAGTCTATGGAAGTGTCACAACTCTCTTATTCTATGGCTCTGCACCAGACCTATCAGTGTCGCCAAAAGTCTAGCGACAAGTGACAAATCTAGTTACTTCCGTTAGCTCCGTTTTTTGTTAAGCAGCAGGGTAATAACAGAGAATGTCTAATAAAGAGAGAACTCCCACTCTCGGGAAACTTCCGGGTTCTGAACTGGTTGCAGTTCCACTCAAGTTCCATATGAGGGCGCTAACGGTCGAGTGCAGAATGAATGGAGGTCTATGGAGCTATACCCCTCAAAATCCACTTTTCTCAGGATATGATTTTTTGTCTAGAAATTTGAATTCTGAAATCGAAAGGGGAGGCAAAGAAACCCACACCACTGGGTGTTAAAAAAAAATTAAAAGTCGCCTTTCTGTTCTAAAAAGCCTTTGAAAATGGCATTGACTCATACACATCGTACGACCAGAGCAACTGCTTGACACCAAGCTCTGGTTACTTCCACTTTACTCTCGAGGCATCGACAACACAGCTGACAGGTTAGGCTCTCCCTGTCAATACAAATGCTAGAAAGAGTTTTGGCTTGCTAATGTTGTTGCTAATGGTGCTAATGCTCTGACATTCTGGTTCTGCTTCGGATGCCATCAAGCGGGATCTCTGGTCGTAGTCAGTCCTTCACTAACCAATCAACATTCGTTAGCAGAATGCTAGTGTGTTATGGGCAACAACGACTTACCCCGTAAGAAATCGAAAGGACTTAAGTACTCGTTTATTCAACTTTTGACGTGTAATCCATGTTGAACATGCAAAAACTATAATCAAATCTGAGATTTATCAACGACAATCAGGCGAAAGAGACACATTTAGCCGTTTAGCTCCATAGACTCCCATTCATTTTGCACACAAAGTTTAGTTTGAGGGCGTTTTGTCTGAGAACGATGGCGTTTGGTTTGAGAGCGTTTTGTCTGAGAACGATGGCGTTTGGTATGAGAGCGTTTTGTCTGAGAACGATGGCGTTTGGTATGAGAGCGTTTTGTCTGAGAACGACGGCGTTTGGTTTGAGAGCGTTTTGTCTGAGAACGATGGCGTTTGGTTTGAGAGCGTTTGGTCTGAGAATGAAAGATGTTTTTCTGACGGCGTTTACTTTGAGGACGTTTTGTCTGAGAATGACAGAGGTTTTTCTGAGACTAAAGCCGTTTGGTCTGAGACTTGACGCCTTTTCGTTTGAGTCTGAGGATGTCCTAAAATGAACACCGTAGTACTTGAGACTGTTGAGACACATCACCTTACTTTTGGTTTCATTTTGTCAACTACGAGCGTGCCAGTGTGCACGACAGTTAGTACACATACTCTTACGATGGATATTATTGAAGGGGAATTGACGTGTGTCATCTGCTTGTCAACTCTTACCGAGCCTCACCAATACCCATGTGGACACAGCTATTGCCTGTCCTGCATTACTGGCATGAGGCGCTTACAGGACTACCAATGTCCAGAGTGTCGACAAGTCTTCCCCAGAAACGAAGACGTCATTAAGAACTACCGCCTTGCTAACATCGCCGAAGCTTACAAGAAGTCAGCGCTCTCTAAGGTGATTTCACAGTATGAACACAAGGCGGCTGCATAGTGGCTCTAATCTCCAAACTTTAAACTTCGATGCATTCTGCTGATGGTGTTGATAACTACAAAAAACATATGCTTTATTGGAGTATAACTATATTGATTTTGTTCTCAGTATTCTCCAATTCAAAGAATTAAGTCATGGGACACTGTGACATGGCCGCAGGCGCTGCTGATAATCATAGCAACAACTTTCCTCCGTAAGTAGCATGTTACTACAAGTATACGTGACTGTACCGACATCAGCGGTCAACTGGGATGAAATAATGTACATTTAGAATAACACATAATGACGAAAATTCTCTTTCTACAGTTAAAGTACTTACATACTTAGTACTTGATACTGCGGCTGCAGAAAACCCAGTAGTGCAGGGATCTCAGCTGGAGCCGGACTTCTGTCCCGCAGATCTGGAACAACAGGCATGCATTCTCTTTCCCTATCTGTAGAATACACAAAGATACATCTATAGTCTTTACAATATTCAAATACAATATGCTTCTATGACACACATACACATCAAGCCAGGGTAATAATATTTTCTTAATATTCAAACTGAAGTTGGTTGTTAAATCTTGAGTGTAGTCCAGAAATGGTGTATAATTTGTTAAGTAATTAAATCCAGTTATCAAATCCATTGTAGGGTCACAGGACTGGCGGTTTCTCCGAGCTGCTGTGGGTCCTGGTGTCTCTCCCCTTCTGGTGCGTCTGGAAGGTCTTCCATGGACTGTACGGATTGCTCGTTTGGCTCATTTCGTCTGTCTTTTCCATCATTTATTTAGTCATATATGGTTTATTAACGATCATGGTTTCTGTCATTCTCCTAGTGTTTACAGTAGTATACAAAATATTCAATATTTTTGCCTATGTAGTTGGTTGGACTTGTATAATGGGATTGCTCGTATTATTAGGAAGAAATAACCGTTAAGTCGGTGCTGTCAATGTGGCTTCAGCAGTCTAATTTAAATAGTAAATAAACACCAAAAACTCACGCATGGCTTTACTCATCAATCCTGGATTTGAATTTTGACAAATCTGTGCAAAAGTGTTACGTTTGGTGGTCAATCCCTAGCCTGGTCCTAACCAGACACCTCTCGCCTGGACATAGAGTAGCCTGGTCCTAACCAGACTCTCCTACATTTCATTTGTACAGAGGGTCTGGGATCGCTCCATTGACAAGTGTTTACTGCCTTGTAGGCGGGTACTCTGTTGAAGTTCTAAACTATTGGATCTGCCTAGAGCCACTCTGATCTGCCATAACCAATCGCCAGCGTTCGCCTTAGCCAATTTTTTCACCACTAGCTGGAAAATCAAACTGTTTCCGAACCCCGTGGGGAGGAGGGCCACAACATCATGGGCACCAACAAAACTTGTTCTTGCTCTGGCTTTAGCTTATGGATATTCAGCAGCGTTGCCACAACGGACCGAATGGCTCCGCTCGCATCTTTCTCCGCCGCCATTACGGAACTACAACACAAACTAGCTCACGACATCAACGTCATCGTTCTCAGCCACTCCCTCTGTTCACTGATTGGACAGGTAGAAAGTTAACCTGACTGAAATTAACCTGAAGGAAATTGTTGGGTGGCCTCCTGGAGGCGAATCAAACCCAGAGTAGGGGGGTACAGTAGTCCCTATGGTAAATGATTAGGCTAGAACGTTGTCGGTTAAATTAAACAGTAACATTAATATAAATTATTGAAATGTTCTGTAATGTACAAATAATATTTTTCCATGGGAAGATTGAGGTTCATGTTGTTTAATTGTAACTTGTTTCACTACATGCTCTTATGGTTTTTCCCTTTGGGACTGTTTTTTCACAATGTATGCTTCATGTTTGGGTTACCCGCAATGTTTGGGGGTATCTCGTTGTTATGATCAGAGACCTAAGCACTTTTGTAAAGCTCTCTTTTGGAAGTCGCTTTGGATAAAAGCGTCTGCTAAATGCATAAAGAAAAAATAAAAAGAAGAAATTGGGGTAGCAGTATTTTTTATTGGGGTGGCAGCTGCCACCCCTTGCCACCCCTTAGATCCGCCACTGAACCTGACACATCTGACTTACGTACCTCATTCCCAGACGGAGTACAGAAGCAAAATCCAAATTGAGCGGAAGTACGTAGGAGGGCAGAGCCAGGATAGTGAAGCCCAGCTCTTTTGGTTAAAATAAGTTTGTGAAGAATGAGACACTTGCAGCTGCTTTGCTTGGGTTTCGATCTTTTACATTCTGAAAAAAGTCTAATATGTTATGGCAAATGTGATATAGTCATCTAAATTGTATAAACTTTGGATAGAATAATGATCTGTTTACAAAGCTACACATTATCAGAATATTGATCTGTTTACAAAGCTACACATAAGAATAATGATCTGTTTACAAAGCTGCACATTATCAGAATAATGATCTGTTTTCAAAGCTGCACATTATCAGAATAATGATCTGTTTTCAAAGCTGCACATTATCAGAATAATGATCTGTTTTCAAAGCTGCACATTATCAGAATAATGCTCTGTCTACAAAGCTGCACATTATTTGAATAATTTATTCAGCTTTGTATGCATCCCGTGACATAAAGTAACTTGACATACAAGACACATCTATAACATTAGCTTTTCAGGAACTTGAAATACAATATACATACATGTCGAACAAACTTTACACGGACATACAGTATACAGGCATAGCATAAACCTCCCACCCTGTTCCTGGAGAGCTTCCTTCCTGCCCCAGTTAAAACTCTGACCTGATTCAACACATCAGGATGGCTTGTGAAAGGAGCAGACCCACTCCACCTTGCTCCTCGCTGGCAGACTGCCCCCTCCCATGGACACGTGTGGTACTGCAGCATCCTCAGCCAGACCCAAGACTCTGTTGGGTAAAGATGTGACACTCTCAACACTTAGAGGTTCACCTGCAGGCCACCCTATGACCCCTGTTGTCTTCGGACAAGCTAAAATGTCTGTTGAAGTGAGGTTTGGTTTACAAGCTGTGCTCAAGATGTTGTCGCAGAGGGGAGGAGATACAAGGAGACTCAGCGCTCTGTTCGTCCCCAGGGCTGGAGTCCCCAGGCTGAAGAACATGCTGCTGGTACCAACTGCTAAATGATCCCATCCCTCCCTCGCCCCAGAACCAGGTCCAGTTCCCTGTTCCTCCTCCACCCAGGGTCCAGTTCCCTGTTCCTCCTCCACCCAGGGTCCAGGTCCCTGTTCCCCCACCCAGGGTCCAGGTCCCTGTTCCCCGACCCAGGGTCCAGGTCCCTGTTCCCCCACCCAGGGTCCAGGTCCCTGTTCCCCGACCCAGGGTCCAGGTCCCTGTTCCCCCACCCAGTGTCCAGTTCCCTGTTCCCCCACCCAGGGTCCAGGTCCCTGTTCCCCCACCCAGTGTCCAGTTCCCTGTTCCCCCACCCAGGGTCCAGGTCCCTGTTCCCCGACCCAGGGTCCAGTTCCCTGTTCCCCCACCCAGGGTCCGGTTCCCTGTTCCTCCCCCACCCAGGGTCCAGTTCCCTGTTCCTCCTCCTTCCCTTGTCCGTTCCCCAGCAGCTCCCCTGGTCCTGTCTCCAGTACGGTCTCTTCTTCTATCAGACTCAACGTGGGGAAGATGTCCGCCAGCACTTGTACTGGCTCGGCCACAAACACATTAGGGCAGCTCATTTCTCCGCAATAGCTTTCCGGCAGGGCCGAGGACTCCTCGGATTGGCCCACCGTTGCCGCTACGTCAATCACGGACGTGATGAGGTCATCAGCCAATTCTATCCCTGGTTCGACCGCGGTGCTGTAGTCGAGGCGTGATTGGGCGTTGATGTCCACGGGGTAGCCGCCCTTAGCCATGCCCACCAGCTGACTGGCGGGGTTGTCGGGGGCGACCAGGAGAGCAGGTGGAACAGGGAGACTGGTGATGTCCACGGTCGCCGCACAAACACTCTCTGGAGGAAGGCAGGGGGAAATACCTCATTCAGACAGACTGAACCCACTCCGCTGCTCATCTGGGGCTTTCATTCATGCATCATGGTTTGATAGATACATAGATGGATGGACAGACTCAGACTGACTGATTGCTAGTTACCTGTGGGGGTCTTTTGGGGGTATGGGTGGAAGGGCCACTTTCTGCAGGTGAGGCTCTCCTCCTCGGCCGTGTCTGGTCGAGGGGGGGGGTCACCCCCCATGACCAGGCCCAGGGGCACCGCCCCCACCCACTTCCTGGAGCGCACACACTGCAACACGTCCATGATCCAGCGAGAGCCCCGCCATACTGCATCCAGACCCTAGAGACAGGAGAGAGGAGGAGGGTGTGTTAGAGAGGGGAGGGAGGAGAGAGGGAGGAGGAGGGTGTGTTAGAGAGGGAGGGAGGAGAGAGGGAGGAGGGTTAGGGTTAGAGAGGGGAGGGAGGAGAGAGGGAGGAGGAGGGTGTTAGAGAGGGAGGAAGGAGAGAGGGAGGAGGAGGGTGTGTTAGAGAGGGGAGGGAGGAGAGAGGGAGGAGGAGGGTGTGTTAGAGAGGGGAGGGAGGAGAGAGGGAGGAGGAGGGTGTGTTAGAGAGGGGAGGGAGGAGAGAGGGAGGAGGAGGGTGTTAGAGAGGGGAGGGAGGAGAGAGGGAGGAGGGTGTTAGAGAGGGGAGGGAGGAGAGAGGGAGGAGGGTGTGTTAGAGAGGGGAGGGAGGAGAGAGGGAGGAGGAGGGTGTGTTAGAGAGGGGAGGGAGGAGAGAGGGAGGAGGAGGGTGTTAGAGAGGGGAGGGAGGAGAGAGGGAGGAGGGTGTGTTAGAGAGGGAGGGAGGAGAGAGGGAGTAAGGAGGGTGTGTTAGAGAGGGGAGGGAGGAGAGAGGGAGGAGGGTGTTAGAGAGGGGTGGGAGGAGAGAGGGAGGAGGGTGTGTTAGAGAGGGGAGGGAGGAGAGAGGGAGGAGGAGGGTGTGTTAGAGAGGGGAGGGAGGAGAGAGGGAGGAGGAGGGTGTTAGAGAGGGGAGGGAGGAGAGAGGGAGGAGGGTGTGTTAGAGAGGGAGGGAGGAGAGAGGGAGTAAGGAGGGTGTGTTAGAGAGGGGAGGGAGGAGGAGGGTGTTAGAGAGGGGAGGGAGGAGAGAGGGAGGAGGCCAGCTGTGTCTGATCCACTCACCTGTGCCAGCTGTGTGATGTGGGTGAGACGCTCCTTGGCCTCCAGCACCTCCTTGGGGTCCAGAGCTTCCCGCAAAGCCTGCTGGGAGAGAAGCGTGTCCAGGTCCAGACGCACCCAGGCCTGGCAGTACTGCGACAGGAAGTCACGTTTGTATGTCCAGAAGTGCACTATGGGAAAATAGGAAGATGATTCAAAAGGGAGGGACGTTATCATGAAAGGGTATATAAAAAACAGCAGCAGGCGCACAAACACACAGACACACAATGATATCAGTACTTACCCAGCTCAAATATCTGCAGAGGCAGAGTGAGACCTGGCTCTTTGGTGCCCACTAGTGGCCAGTAGTTAGAACTGAAGTCTTCGCTGGGGGGCAGCAGCAGGATCATGGACATCTGCTCTCCCATCTGGAGCAGCTCCCTGGTGTACACACCATACTGATAGGCCTGCAGACAGAGAGGGGGCGAGCGAGGGAGGGAGGAATGGGAGAGAAATAGAGGGAGGGAGCGAGAGAGAGGCAGTAATACAGTACAGTAGAGTTTAGATCAAAGACTAAATAAAAACCAAGAGATTGAATAATCAAGTTGTTATTATTTAAATCTTTCTCCACACTGTAGATGAAAGCTGAAGTGCCTGCAAGTGCTCCAGGGCTGTGACTGTGTTTACCCTGTAGAGGGGGATGTTGAGCTTGGTGAGGAGGAGGGTCACTGCTGTTCTTAGGTGCCTCACAAAGTCCCCCAGGACACAGCTGTCAATCAGGCCCTCATCCCCGCCCCCTGGACCA
This sequence comes from Hypomesus transpacificus, assembly GCF_021917145.1. NCBI lineage: Eukaryota > Metazoa > Chordata > Actinopteri > Osmeriformes > Osmeridae > Hypomesus > Hypomesus transpacificus. The sequence goes on along the minus strand of NC_061076.1, from coordinate 1,057,336 downwards.
CCAAGCACACTCCCATTGGCTGTAGACAGAACGTGGCTCTGTAACCACGCCCATTCCTCTCTAAAGAGAGAGAGAGAAAGACAGAGAAAGAAAGAGAGAGAGACTTCAAATACAATTGATCCATGCAATACTTCTAAGATATGCACATCCGATGTTTACCGCACACGTGCAGAACACATGTGTACTGGGACTTGTGTGTCCCTATGACACGAAACAGACCGTACATGTCATGTAACATACAATACAGGACATAGGACAGGCGTGTGCAGTGCGCAGTGGCGTGTGAGTGTACCGGGACACGTGTGGGTTGTGTCGTATGCGTGTGTGACACAGCAGGTTGGGGAACCTCTGGGGCACTAGGACCCTGATCTGCTCCACAGAGCTGCACAGCTT